>NW_027315724.1:36466195-36571049 GCF_026437365.1 Eucyclogobius newberryi
TCGGTCAGTTCGGTCAGTTCGGACGCGTCGGTCGGTCAGTTCGGTCAGTTCGGACGCGTCGGTCGGTCAGTTCGGACATGTCGGTCGGTCAGTTCGGACGCGTCGGTCGGTCAGTTCGGACGCGTCGGTCGGTCAGTTCGGTCAGTTCGGACGCTTCGGTCGGTCAGTTCGGACGCGTCGGTCGGTCAGTTCGGACATGTCGGTCGGTCAGTTCGGACACGTTGGTCGGCTCTGGTCTAATGCATTTCTCTCTCGCAGAGACGTAAATATCAGACGTTAAAGTTGCTCTAAACACACTGAACGTTACGCTCCAGATTCTGACAAATACAAGTTTGTCTTATTTACTCAAAACTTACATAAGAAATCCAAAAAACGTACTTTCAGGACTATAAGTCGCACCTTTTTTCATAGTATTGCCCGGGGTGCGACTTATACTTATATTTATAATCATATGCCGGAGCGACTTATATGTGATGTTATTTGTTATTTTTAAACTTGCAACTGCATTTCAGACTCCAGTGCGACTTATATATGTTTTTTTTCTTCCCTCTTCTGACTTTTTTGGGCTGACGGTATTTTCAGCCGTATATGAAAACATGATGAAAAACTTGCAGTACATTTTTTTCTTACTTTTTTTTTATTATTATCATTATTTTTACTATTACAATTGTGTTTTTTTAATTATTATTTTGTTTTATACATTTCATTTTTTGTTTTATGTTTAAAGAAATTGAATATTAAAAAAATAACTAAAAATGAATAACTGTGACAAAGTAAAGTCATTTAAATTCAGACTGTGATGATAATAATAATAATAATAATAATAATGCAGTGCTTTTTCTGTGGCTGTTCATATCACAATAACGTGTGTCACACTGATTACGTTCCCTGTGAAACGAGGAACTCCATGAAATTGAAATCCAAAATAAAACAAAACAAAAGCTTGTGCCGCTGTATTCTTTTGAGAACGTTCATAAAAAGCTACATCCGCACATTTGACTTCCTGCTGCGCTGCCGTGGTAACAGCCCCGCCCCCTCACTGGCCCTGCCCCCTTGCTCGCGTTAGCTCCCTGTCCGCTCCGTTCTCCACACGTTCAGGAGCCTGCTCACACCTGCGATGCGCTCAGGCGCGGCTGTCGGTGCGTTAATGTGTGTGCGTGTGTGCGTTCTGGCGTGTTGTGTGTTTGCGTGTGTGTGTTGCGTGTGTGTGTTGCGTGTGCGTGTTGTTGTGTGTGTTGCGTGCACCTTTTCACGCCCTGTTTGCCTGATGCCCCGCCGTGTGAAGGCTTCGTCACGGTCCAGAGCAGAGCGATGTCCACTGCTCTTACTCTCGCTCTTGTCCGTGTTTGTTTTGTGATTATGTAACACATTTTTTCCGCACTTCTTCTATTTTGGGACACATCAGTCTTTGTTCTCTTGATCTGTCACTCGTCACGACGCGTCACATGACCCACATTCGACAGCAGAAGCTTCGCCTCCTTTAGATTCCGAGCTGTTTATATTATAACAGACATGTTTGTGGATGAAGTGGGTTTTAAAGAAGCCTTAAGCCAGGGCTTTTCAACATGAGGCCCGGGGGCCAAATCAGGCCCGCCAAGCAATTTAATCCGGCCCACTACTCATCGTCCAGGTATTTTATTATATTTGTGTCTTCTTAATTCTGGTTTAATTCTAGTTTAGACCTGGTTTGGTCTTGTCCTAGTTTGATTCTAGTTCAGAACTGGACTTGATCAGTTAGTTAAGCCTTTAAAGAGTCTTGTTACAGTGGCGTGTTGAGCACCTCGGGCCCAGAGGCCTCGGGCCCTCCCAAATATCTGGCTCTCTGGAAAATGAAGTTGTTGCAGTTTCAGTTTTGTCTTCTCCTTTAAAGTGTTATTTCATGTAAAAGTGTTATATCTCCAAAGGTCAAAGGTCGATCATGAGACGTCCCCTGAGCTCCTGGAGACGAAGCGCGTTGTTCACGCGAGCTTCGTGTTTTTAGATCACTCTTTGTTACACGGACACGCCTCTTTCCCAGACACGCCTCTTTCTCTGACACGCCTCTTTCTCTGACACGCCTCTTTCCTGGACACGCCTCTTTCACGGACACGCCTTCATTGACGCTGAACAATCATAACTCACTCTTAACTTGAGCGATGCGTCGTGTAACTTCGCCTGTTTGACGTGTGTCACATCTGGTGTCAGAGTGTCACTGTTAAAGTGAGCGTGTACAGCGTGAGCAGCGTGAGCAGCGTGTGCAGCGTGTACAGCGTGAGCAGCGTGAGCAGCGTGTGCAGCGTGTGCAGCGTGTGCAGCGTGTGCAGCGTGTGCAGCGTGAGCAGCGTGAGCAGCGTGTGCAGCGTGTGCAGCGTGAGCAGCGTGTACAGCGTGAGCAGCGTGTGCAGCGTGTACAGCGTGAGCAGCGTGAGCAGCGTGTGCAGCGTGTGCAGCGTGTGCAGCGTGTGCAGCGTGTGCAGCGTGAGCAGCGTGAGCAGCGTGTGCAGCGTGTGCAGCGTGAGCAGCGTGTACAGCGTGAGCAGCGTGAGCAGCGTGTGCAGGTGAGCAGCGTGTGCAGCGTGTGCAGCGTGAGCAGCGTGTGCAGCGTGTGCAGGTGTGCAGCGTGAGCAGCGTGTGCAGCGTGTGCAGCGTGTGCAGCGTGAGCAGCGTGTGCAGCGTGAGCAGCGTGAGCAGCGTGAGCAGCGTGAGCAGCGTGTGCAGCGTGTGCAGCGTGTGCAGCGTGAGCAGCGTGCAGGTGTAAACTCACTATATCCATGCTTAGAACGAAAGAAAACTCTCTCTCTCCCCTGATCCTCTCATTCTCTCTTGTCCTTCTGCCCTCTACACCTCTCCCTCCTCGCTCCCCCGTCTCCCTCTCACCTGTTTTGAGGCTGAGCGGAGGCGGCAGAGCGTTCAGGCGAGCTCATGCCGACAGGAGCCGTGCCAGGGCCGTGCCAGGGCCGTGCAGAGCGGTGCAGAGCGATGCAGAGTGATGCAGAGTGATGCAGAGCGATGCAGAGCGGTGCAGAGCGATGCAGAGTGATGCAGAGCGGTGCAGAGCGATGCAGAGCGCTACAGAGTGATGCAGAGTGATGCAGAGCGGTGCAGAGCGGTGCAGAGCGATGCAGAGCGCTACAGAGTGATGCAGAGTGATGCAGAGCGGTACAAAGCGGTGCAGAGCGATGCAGAGTGATGCAGAGCGGTGCAGAGCGATGCAGAGCGCTACAGAGTGATGCAGAGTGATGCAGAGCGGTGCAGAGCGGTGCAGAGCGATGCAGAGCGCTACAGAGTGATGCAGAGTGATGCAGAGCGGTACAAAGCGGTGCAGAGCGATGCAGAGTGATGCAGAGCGGTGCAGAGCGATGCAGAGCGCTACAGAGTGATGCAGAGTGATGCAGAGCGGTGCAGAGCGGTGCAGAGCGATGCAGAGTGATGCAGAGCGGTGCAGAGCGATGCAGAGCGCTACAGAGTGATGCAGAGTGATGCAGAGCGGTGCAGAGCGGTGCAGAGCGATGCAGAGCGCTGCAGAGTGATGCAGAGTGATGCAGAGCGGTGCAGAGCGGTGCAGAGCGATGCAGAGCGGTGCAGAGCGATGCAGAGCGATGCAGAGCGGTGCAGAGTGATGCAGAGCGATGCAGAGTGATGCAGAGCGGTGCAGAGCGCTACAGAGTGATGCAGAGCGATGCAGAGCGGTGCAGAGCGGTGCAGAGCGATGCAGAGCGATGCAGAGCGGTGCAGAGCGGTGCAGAGCGATGCAGAGCGGTGCAGAGCGGTGCAGAGCGATGCAGAGCGCTGCGTGAGGTGAAGGTGACATGGAGCTAATGTAGCGCTAAAGCAGCGGCAGCGACCCGACTCTCACACCTGCGACTCACTCCAGAGGAATCGAGTAAAGAACACGCCGTCTGTGTTTGGAGACAACGACACGTTCCATGGCCGAGAGCCAATGACGTGAGCCAATGACGTGAGCCAATGACGTGAGGCGACAGTGGATCATTTAAAGCTTAATCACAATTGTCTCAAAATCACAATGTTGTTGCCTCAGGTTAGTTAGCCTGGCACGTTAGCCTAGTGTGTGCGCGTGTGTGTGTGTGTGTGTGTGTGTGTGTGTGTGTGTGTGTGTGTGTGCGCGTGTGTGTGTGTGTGTGTGTGTGTGTGTGTGTGTGTGTGTGTGTGTGTGTGTGTGTGTGTGCGCGTGTGTGTGTGTATTTGTGTGTGTGTGTGTGTTTGTGTGTGTGTGTGTGTTTGTGTGTGTGTGTGTGTTTGTGTGTGTGTGTATTTGTGTGTGTGTGTGTGTGTGTGTGTGTGTGTGTGTGTGTGTGTGCGCGTGTGTGTGTGTATTTGTGTGTGTGTGTGTGTTTGTGTGTGTGTGTGTGTTTGTGTGTGTGTGTGTGTTTGTGTGTGTGTGTATTTGTGTGTGTGTGTGTGTTTGTGTGTGTGTGTGTGTGTGTGTGTGTGTGTTTGTGTGTGTGTGTGTGTTTGTGTGTGTGTGTATTTGTGTGTGTGTGTGTGTTTGTGTGTGTGTGTGTGTGTGTGTGTGTGTGTGTGCGCGCGCTCAGGGACTCTCCGCAGAAGCCTACGCTGGCTTGAACATGATTTCCGTGGATGCGTTCTTTGAGGCTGGCGTCGGTCATGGCGCGGTCATCTTGGCTCGTGTCGGTCACCTCTGGTCTCATGCAGCTCTTTGTGTGTCATGACCTACATCTTCCTCCACAGACGTGATTCACAGAATGACCCTCTCCGCGCCGAGCTCTTTGTGCGCTCGCTCTTCTCCCCGTGGTCATTGTTAGACGGCGGCGAGTCCGAGCGGCGTCCAGCCTCGCGGTCGTCATCTCAATGTAAATTGCTCGTTTAGTGCGCACTTTTGCACGGGCTTCGCCCGTTTACAACAGTAATGTTCCATTTCCCTACTACTAATTAGTATGCACGGGGCGTGCATGAGTGAAGGAGTGCGTTAGTGAGTGTTTGGAAGTGGGCGAGCGCTTCACGCTCAATTTCATGGCCTTACAGAACTACTAGACCTCTCGCAGCTTGTGGCGCTCGGGCCCAACAAGAGAAAGGGAAAAAAACACACACACAAAAAGAAGGAATTGGCAAAAACAGGAGTTAGAGCTTTTTAAGATCTGAATATTGTCCCATTTTGTCCATTGTTTATTTAAATTTGTCTGTTTTTAAATTGAGTCCTGAGGTCGGAGCAATTTGAGTCATACATTTTGTTTGTGAGGTCTTCTTCTTCCCAGCTGTTCCAAAGGTATCGAAAAGTATCTAAAAGTATCTAAAAGCATCTAAAGGTATCTAAAAGCATCTAAAGGTATCTAAAGATACCCCCGACTGTGTCCACAGTCGGGGGTTTGAGGCCCGAGCACATTATTGGGACGGTGGTTCATCGCCTCGTTCATTCCCGTGTTTGTCCAACACGACAGTGTTGGCAACGACAGTTGCTAACACGTGCTAACGGCCCTCCTCCCGGTGCCTGGTCGAGGAGTTCGTCGCATTAGTCGCCGCGTGCAACCCGACACCACAAACCCCCCGAGCCGTCGCTCCAAAATCCCATTACGTTCCCCGTCTTTTGTGCCGTGACGTTTACAATCTGTGACAAACCCATTTGTCGGGCGCGGCGGCGGGCAGAAGGCCGAGTGACCCCCTTCTTTTTTTACGAGGCCGCGCCTTTTGTCCCCCCTGACCCCACTGTAGGGCCCGGATGCGCTGTGTCCCCGCGGCGTCACGTTCCCCATTCTTCTGCTCGGGAGCCGGTTCCCGTCCGGCAGGCGCAAACCTCGCACCCCTGGCACGCCGCATGTGGGGCGCGACTAATGGCTTCATAAAGACTCGATTCACGAGCGCGGTGGTCTCACAGGGGCCTTTGTGCTGGCGGGTGCCGGGCCGGGAGCAGATGTGGCGCAACATTTGACCCAGATACGATTGTGTCGCCGGCCTTTTCACTGCCGCCGTCAATTGGATTTCAGCTGATTACGGCGGCGTTTCGGGAGCGATCGCCAAACGAGAAAAGTCACGCCGTTGCTTCAGTTGGGAATGTTTTACCTCGATCTGCGAAGCTTGAACTTGTCGTTTTGTGAAAAGACAAAAGCGAAGGGCCGCCAAAAGTGTCACAACAAAAGTGTCACGCCAAAAGTGTCACGCCAAAAGTGTCACAACAAAAGTGTCACGCGACTGAACGATCAAAACACAAAAGACGAATCAAAGTCTGCTCGAAAAGGTCATGACATGTTTGAACCTCACGACTTCAGGTTTTGGAGCGACAAATAGTGACGGCGCAGACACGACGAGGGCAAATATTAGCTTACGAGAATCGCTAATCTGGCCACGCCTCCTGAACTCATCGAGAGACAAACCAGGCTTGAAATCGGTCCTAAAAACCCCTCCAAAGTCCTTAAAATGCTGCTTTTCTGTTCTTATCTCGTGTATTAAAGTCTTACTCCGCGTTGGAGCTGCCGTTTGTGCCGTTTGTGCCGTTTGTGCGTTTGCGACTCTCAACGGCGCTTCTTGGTTTGGTCCGTTCCACTCGTCGGTTTGGTGCGAGGAGCCGGTAGCACCAGTCCAGAGCAGGGGTCCGGGGTCCGGGACCTCGTCAGGCCACATCACTGTCACCGGGCGACCGGGCTCCGTGGACTCAGAGAGACTCATCGTCACAAGCTCGGACGGTGCTGCTTTGAAAAACTGATTTTGTTCCGACATGTCGAGGCGCTTTGCGTGAAATAGTTTGTGAAAATAGCATTTGTGTGTCAGCAATTCCACAAATTAAAGGACACATATTGTTCTAAGTGTTCCATCGTCAAAAACACACCTGGAGTAGCTTCATTTAGCTTCATTTAGCTTCATTTACACTAGTTTGTTTTTTGTTTTCTCCTCAAACACAAAACAAATAAATTAAAACACATCCAAATCAAATTAACGCACACTAAGACCAAAACAAACGTCCCATTTAGTCCAGAATCTGTAAAATTTGTCCATTTTCAGATTAAGTCCAAATGTGATTTTCCCCCTTTTCCCCAAGTCCAGTCTTTGATTTCTTTATTTCTTTATTTATTTTTTTGCCTTTTTCCTGCCGTCAGGACCATATTCCAAAGCTATCCATTGATTGTGTCCATGGCTGAAGTTTTGAGCCCCAAAAACATAGTTTAGAAATTGTCTGTGTGTGAACGTATTGGCCGAGGGGACAGCTGATGCACAGGTCTGTAAGTGTGAACGTATTGGCCGAGGGGACAGCTGATGCACAGGTCTGTAAGTGTGAACGTATTGGCCGAGGGGACAGCTGATGCACAGGTCTGTGTGCGTGAATGGATCAGCCGAGGGGACAGTGAAGTGACCGAGGTGAAGTGGAGGTCTCTGACTCGGCCGTTGGACTGATCCACTTTGTGACACATGAGTCAGGCGCTGTCGCTGCTCTTCACACTCTACTATCCTCACTATCCTCACTATCCTCACTGTACTCACACTATCCTCACTATACTCACTATCCTCACACTATCCTCACTATACTCACTATCCTCACTATACTCACTATCCTCACTATCCTCACTATCCTCACTATACTCACTATCCTCACTATACTCACTATCCTCACTATCCTCACTATCCTCACTATACTCACTATCCTCAATATCCTCACTATCCTCACTATCCTCACTATACTCACTATACTCACTATACTCACTATCCTAACTATCCTCACACTATCCTCACTATCCTCACTATCCTCACTATACTCACTATACTCACTATCCTCACTATCCTCACACTATCCTCACACTATCCTCACTATACTCACTATCCTCACACTATCCTCACTATCCTCACTATCCTCACTATCCTCACACTATCCTCACTATACTCACTATCCTCACTATCCTCACACGATCCTCACTATCCTCACTATCCTCACTATACTCACGATCCTCACTATCCTCACTATCCTCACTATACTCACTATCCTCACTATACTCACTATCCTCACACTATCCTCACTATACTCACTATCCTCACTATACTCACTATCTTCACTATCCTCACTATCCTCACTATACTCACTATCCTCACACTATCCTCACTATCCTCACTATCCTCACTATCCTCACTATCCTCACTATCCTCACTATACTCACTATACTCACTATCCTCACTATCCTCACTATACTCACTATCCTCACTATCCTCACACTATCCTCACTATACTCACTATCCTCACTATCCTCACTATCCTCACACTATCCTCACTATACTCACTATCCTCACTATCCTCACTATACTCACTATACTCACTATCCTCAAACTATACTCACTATCCTCACCATCCTCACTATACTCACTATACTCACTATACTCACTATCCTCACACTATCCTCACTATCCTCACTATCCTCACTATACTCACTATACTCACGATCCTCACTATACTCACTATCCTCACTATACTCACTATCCTCACTATCCTCACACGATCCTCACTATCCTCACTATCCTCACTATACTCACGATCCTCACTATACTCACGATCCTCACTATACTCACTATCCTCACACTATACTCACTATCCTCACCATCCTCACTATACTCACTATACTCACTATCCTCACTATCCTCACACTATCCTCACTATACTCACTATCCTCACTATCCTCACTATACTCACTATACTCACTATCCTCACCATCCTCACTATACTCACTATACTCACTATCCTCACTATCCTCACACTATCCTCACTATCCTCACTATACTCACTATCCTCACTATACTCACTATCCTCACACTATCCTCACTATACTCACTATCCTCACTATCCTCACACTATCCTCACTATCCTCACTATCCTCACTATACTCACTATCCTCACTATCCTCACACTATCCTCACTATACTCACTATCCTCACTATCCTCACACTATCCTCACTATACTCACTATCCTCACTATCCTCACTATACTCACTATACTCACTATCCTCACACTATACTCACTATCCTCACCATCCTCACTATACTCACTATACTCACTATCCTCACTATCCTCACACTATCCTCACTATCCTCACTATCCTCACTATACTCACTATACTCACGATCCTCACTATACTCACTATCCTCACTATACTCACTATCCTCACTATCCTCACTATACTCACTATACTCACTATCCTCACACTATACTCACTATCCTCACCATCCTCACTATACTCACTATACTCACTATACTCACTATCCTCACACTATCCTCACTATCCTCACTATCCTCACTATACTCACTATACTCACGATCCTCACTATACTCACTATCCTCACTATACTCACTATCCTCACTATCCTCACACGATCCTCACTATCCTCACTATCCTCACTATACTCACGATCCTCACTATACTCACGATCCTCACTATACTCACTATCCTCACACTATACTCACTATCCTCACCATCCTCACTATACTCACTATACTCACTATCCTCACTATCCTCACACTATCCTCACTATACTCACTATCCTCACTATCCTCACTATACTCACTATACTCACTATCCTCACCATCCTCACTATACTCACTATACTCACTATCCTCACTATCCTCACACTATCCTCACTATCCTCACTATACTCACTATCCTCACTATACTCACTATCCTCACACTATCCTCACTATACTCACTATCCTCACTATCCTCACACTATCCTCACTATCCTCACTATCCTCACTATACTCACTATCCTCACTATCCTCACACTATCCTCACTATACTCACTATCCTCACTATCCTCACACTATCCTCACTATACTCACTATCCTCACTATCCTCACTATACTCACTATACTCACTATCCTCACACTATACTCACTATCCTCACCATCCTCACTATACTCACTATACTCACTATCCTCACTATCCTCACACTATCCTCACTATCCTCACTATCCTCACTATACTCACTATACTCACGATCCTCACTATACTCACTATCCTCACTATACTCACTATCCTCACTATCCTCACACGATCCTCACTATCCTCACTATACTCACGATCCTCACTATACTCACGATCCTCACTATACTCACTATCCTCACCATCCTCACTATACTCACTATACTCACTATCCTCACTATCCTCACACTATCCTCACTATACTCACTATCCTCACTATCCTCACTATACTCACTATACTCACTATCCTCACACTATACTCACTATCCTCACCATCCTCACTATACTCACTATACTCACTATCCTCACTATCCTCACACTATCCTCACTATCCTCACTATCCTCACTATACTCACTATCCTCACTATCCTCACTATTTTCACTATCCTCACTATACTCACTATCCTCACACTATCCTCACTATCCTCACTGTACTCACACTATCCTCACTATACTCACTATCCTCACTATACTCACTATCCTCACACTATCCTCACTATACTCACTATCCTCACTATACTCACTATCCTCACTATACTCACTATCCTCACTATACTCACGATCCTCACTATACTCACTATCCTCACACTATCCTCACTATACTCACTATCCTCACTATCCTCACACTATCCTCACTATCCTCACTATCCTCACTATACTCACTATCCTCACTATCCTCACACTATCCTCACTATCCTCACTATCCTCACTATCCTCACGACCCTCACTATCCTCACTATCCTCACTATCCTCACTATCCTCACGACCCTCACTATCCTCACTATCCTCACTATCCTCACTATACTCACTATCCTCACTTTCCTCACTATACTCACTATCCTCACTATACTCACTATCCTCACTATCCTCACTATACTCACTATCCTCACTATCCTCACTATCCTCACTATACTCACTATCCTCACTATCCTCACTATACTCACTATCCTCACTATCCTCACTATACTCACTATCCTCACTATACTCACTATCCTCACTATCCTCACTATACTCACTATCCTCACTATCCTCACTATACTCACTATCCTCACTATCCTCACTATACTCACTATACTCACTATCCTAACTATCCTCACACTATCCTCACTATACTCACTATCCTCACTATCCTCACTATACTCACTATCCTCACTATCCTCACACTATCCTCACACTATCCTCACTATACTCACTATCCTCACACTATCCTCACTATCCTCACTATCCTCACTATACTCACTATACTCACTATCCTCACTATCCTCACACTATCCTCACTATACTCACTATCCTCACTATCCTCACACGATCCTCACTATCCTCACTATACTCACGATCCTCACTATACTCACTATCCTCACTATCCTCACTATACTCACTATCCTCACTATACTCACTATCCTCACTATACTCACTATCTTCACTATCCTCACTATCCTCACTATACTCACTATCCTCACACTATCCTCACTATACTCACTATCCTCACTATCCTCACTATACTCACTATCCTCACACTATACTCACTATCCTCACCATCCTCACTATACTCACTATACTCACTATCCTCACTATCCTCACACTATCCTCACACTATCCTCACTATACTCACTATCCTCACTATCCTCACTATACTCACTATACTCACGATCCTCACTATACTCACTATCCTCACTATACTCACTATCCTCACTATCCTCACACGATCCTCACTATCCTCACTATCCTCACTATACTCACGATCCTCACTATACTCACTATCCTCACGATCCTCACTATCCTCACTATCCTCACTATACTCACTATACTCACTATCCTCACTATCCTCACTATACTCACTATCCTCACTATCCTCACTATACTCACTATCCTCACTATACTCACTATCCTCACACTATCCTCACTATACTCACTATCCTCACTATACTCACTGTACTCACACTATCCTCACTATACTCACTATCCTCACTATACTCACTATCCTCACTATCCTCACACGATCCTCACTATCCTCACTATCCTCACTATACTCACTATCCTCACTATACTCACTATACTCACTATCCTCACTATCCTCACACTATCCTCACTATCCTCACTATACTCACTATCCTCACTATCCTCACTGTACTCACACTATCCTCACTATCCTCACTGTACTCACACTATCCTCACTATACTCACTATCCTCACTATACTCACTATCCTCACTATCCTCACACTATCCTCACTATCCTCACTATCCTCACTATCCTCACGACCCTCACTATCCTCACTATCCTCACTATCCTCACTACCCTCACACTATCCTCACTATCCTCACTACCCTCACACTATCCTCACTACCCTCACACTATACTCACTATCCTCACACTATATGATGAAGAAGGCCGTGGCTGCAGAGCCGCGGCCCGCGGTCAAATAGCTGCGCAGTTTCAGGCTCTGCAGACGCTCCCGATGAAGAAAGATGCTCGTTTCTCCTCTCTCCTCAGGGGCGGGCGATGTTGGCGGGCGATGTTGGCGGGTGATGTTGGCGGGCGATGTTGGCGGGCGATGTTGGCGGGCGATGTTGTCGGGCGATGTTGGCGGGCGATGTTGTCGGGCAATGTTGGCGGGCGATGTTGGCGGGCGATGTTGTCGGGCGATGTTGGCGGGCGATGTTGTCGGGCGATGTTGGCGGGCGATGTTGGCGGGCGATGTTGTCGGGCGATGTTGGCGGGCGATGTTGTCAGAAAGGAACATCTCAAGTGTTACGATGACGACGGGCGAACGATGTTGAGTCAGTCCAACAGAAATGTGTTAAAACATGTCAGACAAATGTGAAATGTATTTAAAATGAATCGCAAAAGTTTAGAAATATGATATCCGTATTTGAATATTTACATTACCACATTTTTTTATTTATTTACAAAAGAAGTTAGAAAAGTCCTCTACTTTTCTAACTTTGTTCTAATTGTTTCCCTATTATTTTTCCATATTTTTCTAATTTTTAAAAAAAAAATCCTCATTTTCCCCCTCATTTTTTTCTTATTTTTTTCTCACTTTTCTCATTTGAAGGATCCAGTGGCAATCTCACTTTAAGGAAGTAAAAATAAACTCAAACAGCATAAACACAACTTATTTAAAGGCCATATTAACTTGTTTTCCAGGAACAGACTGATATAAACCTTCTATCCATTCATTTTAATGAGATGAAGTTTTGATCTTTGTAGATGTCACGGTTGTTTATCTGTTTGAGTCTATATTGTTATTTAAGATTGTCTACTATCATTTGCTGATTTAAAAATGTTTAGAATTGAATTGTTATAAAAGACTCTTATGGAAACGTGTTGAAACAAGCGGCGACTTCGTCCAATGGAATCACAATCTCCACATCAAATAAATAAACTCCAGCTCCTGGTCTGAAGTTCACTGTTGTTTTCACGATTTGTTCTAAAATGAAGCTAAAACTGATTCATTAAAATGGCCCATGTCCTTCATAATTCTAAGTCTGAAACACTAACGATCATTAACTCACAAAAGGTCAAAAGGTCAATATCAAATGTTCGGAATTTGACCCGTTTGAAGCTGAAGTGAAGCCTCTCGATGACGTCCTGGTGGAGAACATGTGCAACTACAAGTGTTTTCATCCAAAACGCAACATTTGCACATTTCACCTGTGATTTTCATGTCGTTTCTGTCATAAAACCACTTTACCACAAAGTCTAATCCAGTGACTAATATTCAAAGTTAGTCCTCATTTACTTGTAGCCAAAAGCCCTTCGCCCTAAACGATTCCTGCTCTTTGGTCCGTGGTCGTTACGCCTTTGTTTACCGCCGCTGCTTTCGCCCCGATCGCGTCACGCTCGATTCTTCTCCACGATTGTCGGTTCCGTTCTGGATCATGTCTCTTGAGTTCCACGTTCGCTCTTGGAGTTAGTTTGTTTATCGTATTCATGTATTTTGCTTCCTGCCGCCAGGTCCCGTCGCGCTCGCGTTTGCATGTTTAGCCGAACAATGGCGCTAATCAGGTCCCAGCTCGTGTCACTTCGCCTCAGCTGTTAGCGACGCGCGGGCTAGCTCCGGCGCGCTGCCTCACCCGCGCGCGGCTAACGCGCCCCCGTGAAGCTAACGCGCTGCGATCGGTGAGTTGCGTTAGCATGTGTTAGCGCCGGTGGATCACGAGCCGCCTCATTAGCACGGCGCTCATGCTTTGCTAATGCTCGTTCCGTGTCGTCGGTGCCACTATGGCTCCCGCCGCTCTCTGGGGAGACGCGCTGGCGCCGGGTGTCGCCGCGCAGATATCCACCAATCACAACCTTAGAGTACGTGTGGTGTTATATTAGAGTATTTGTGGTGTTATTTGAGAGTATTTGTGGTGTTATATTAGAGTATTTGTAGTGTTATTTGAGAGTATTTGTGGTGTTATATTAGAGTATTTGTAGTGTTATTTGAGAGTATTTGTAGTGTTATTTTAGAGTATTTGTAGTGTTATTTTAGAGTACGTGTGGTGTTATATTAGAGTATTTGTGGTGTTATTTGAGAGTATTTGTATTTGTGGAGTTATTTGAGAGTATTTGTGGTGTTATTTAAGAGTATTTGTATTTGTGGTGTTATTTGAGAGTATTTGTATTTGTGGTGTTATTTGAGAGTATTTGTATTTGTGGAGTTATTTGAGAGTATTTGTGGAGTTATTTGAGAGTATTTGTGGTGTTATTTAAGAGTATTTGTATTTGTGGTGTTATTTGAGAGTATTTGTAGTGTTATTTTAGAGTATTTGTATTTGTGGTGTTATTTGAGAGTATTTGTAGTGTTATTTGAGAGTATTTGTGGAGTTATTTGAGAGTATTTGTGGTGTTATTTGAGAGTATTTGTAGTGTTATTTGAGAGTATTTGTAGTGTTATTTTAGAGTATTTGTAGTGTTATTTTAGAGTACGTGTGGTGTTATATTAGAGTATTTGTGGTGTTATTTGAGAGTATTTGTATTTGTGGAGTTATTTGAGAGTATTTGTGGTGTTATTTAAGAGTATTTGTATTTGTGGTGTTATTTGAGAGTATTTGTATTTGTGGTGTTATTTGAGAGTATTTGTATTTGTGGAGTTATTTGAGAGTATTTGTGGAGTTATTTGAGAGTATTTGTGGTGTTATTTAAGAGTATTTGTATTTGTGGTGTTATTTGAGAGTATTTGTAGTGTT
Organism: Eucyclogobius newberryi; assembly: GCF_026437365.1. Lineage (NCBI taxonomy): Eukaryota > Metazoa > Chordata > Actinopteri > Gobiiformes > Gobiidae > Eucyclogobius > Eucyclogobius newberryi. Next base: position 36,481,278 of record NW_027315724.1, read on the forward strand.
ATTTTAGAGTATTTGTATTTGTGGTGTTATTTGAGAGTATTTGTAGTGTTATTTTAGAGTATTTGTATTTGTGGTGTTATTTGAGAGTATTTGTAGTGTTATTTGAGAGTATTTGTGGAGTTATTTGAGAGTATTTGTGGTGTTATTTGAGAGTATTTGTGGTGTTATTTGAGAGTATTTGTAGTGTTATTTGAGAGTATTTGTGGTGTTAGAGTATTTGTGGTGTTATTTTAGAGTATTTGTAGTGTTATTTTAGAGTATTTGTGGTGTTATTTGAGAGTATTTGTGGTGTTATTTGAGAGTATTTGTGGTGTTATTTGAGAGTATTTGTAGTGTTATTTGTGAGTATTTGTAGTGTTATTTGAGAGTATCTGTAGTGTTATATTAGAGTATTTGTGGTGTTATTTGAGAGTATTTGTGGTGTTATTTGAGAGTATTTGTAGTGTTATTTGAGAGTATTTGTAGTGTTATTTTAGAGTATTTGTAGTGTTATTTGAGAGTATTTGTAGTGTTATTTTAGAGTATTTGTAGTGTTATTTTAGAGTACGTGTGGTGTTATATTAGAGTATTTGTGGTGTTATTTGAGAGTATTTGTGGAGTTATTTGAGAGTATTTGTATTTGTGGAGTTATTTGAGAGTATTTGTGGAGTTATTTGAGAGTATTTGTGGTGTTATTTAAGAGTATTTGTATTTGTGGTGTTATTTGAGAGTATTTGTAGTGTTATTTTAGAGTATTTGTATTTGTGGTGTTATTTGAGAGTATTTGTAGTGTTATTTGAGAGTATTTGTGGAGTTATTTGAGAGTATTTGTGGTGTTATTTGAGAGTATTTGTGGTGTTATTTGAGAGTATTTGTAGTGTTATTTGAGAGTATTTGTGGAGTTATTTGAGAGTATTTGTATTTGTGGAGTTATTTGAGAGTATTTGTATTTGTGGAGTTATTTGAGAGTATTTGTATTTGTGGAGTTATTTGAGAGTATTTGTATTTGTGGAGTTATTTGAGAGTATTTGTATTTGTGGAGTTATTTGAGAGTATTTGTATTTGTGGAGTTATTTGAGAGTATTTGTGGAGTTATTTGAGAGTATTTGTGGAGTTATTTGAGAGTATTTGTATTTGTGGAGTTATTTGAGAGTATTTGTATTTGTGGAGTTATTTGAGAGTACTTGTATTTGTGGAGTTATTTGAGAGTATTTGTATTTGTGGAGTTATTTGAGAGTACTTGTATTTGTGGAGTTATTTGAGAGTATTTGTAGTGTTATTTTGGTCATTTTAATGTTATCTGAACTATACAGTCTCAAAAAACACAAACGAAAAGAGCTTTTATGACAAAGACGGATTAAGTCAAAATATTTTACAATTTTCATCAATGAAACTCGTCTGTCGCCATTTTATCTTTTATTTGGTTGTTCATGTCGTTAATAAATGTGCAATAGAAATATTTGTTTGACTTGTCGACTGATCGAAACGATCATATGTAAATAACAGTAAATAACTTTAACACTTTAATGAGTCTTCATGGAGTAAAGATATTTAAAGCAGCGTATTTCACATTCTCTATCGACTCCATCCAGGTCTGAATGCCCCTGCCGGGCCCCTGACTCTCTCGGGCCCCTGTCTCTCCCGGGCCCCTGACTCTCTCGGGCCCCTGTCTCTCCCGGGCCCCTGACTCTCTCGCGCCCCTGTCTCTCCCGGGCCCCTGACTCTCTCGGGCCCCTGTCTCTCCCGGGCCCCTGACTCTCTTATGCCCCTGTCTCTCTCGGGCCCCTGACTCTCTCGGGCCCCTGTCTCTCCCGGGCCCCTGACTCTCTCGGGCCCCTGTCTCTCCCGGGCCCCTGACTCTCTCGCGCCCCTGTCTCTCCCGGGCCCCTGACTCTCTTACGCCCCTGTCTCTCCTGGGCCCCTGACTCTCTTACGCCCCTGTCTCTCCTGGGCCCCTGACTCTCTTACGCCCCTGTCTCTCCCGGGCCCCTGACTCTCTCGCGCCCCTGTCTCTCCCGGGCCCCTGACTCTCTTATGCCCCTGTCTTTCTCGGGCCCCTGACTCTCTTATGCCCCTGTCTCTCTCGGGCCCCTGACTCTCTCGGGCCCCTGTCTCTCCCGGGCCCCTGACTCTCTCGGGCCCCTGTCTCTCCCGGGCCCCTGACTCTCTCGCGCCCCTGTCTCTCCCGGGCCCCTGACTCTCTTACGCCCCTGTCTCTCCTGGGCCCCTGACTCTCTTACGCCCCTGTCTCTCCCGGGCCCCTGACTCTCTCGCGCCCCTGTCTCTCCCGGGCCCCTGACTCTCTTATGCCCCTGTCTTTCTCGGGCCCCTGACTCTCTCGGGCCCCTGTCTCTCCCGGGCCCCTGACTCTCTCGGGCCCCTGTCTCTCCCGGGCCCCTGACTCTCTCGCGCCCCTGTCTCTCCCGGGCCCCTGACTCTCTCGTGCCCCTGTCTCTCCCGGGCCCCTGACTCTCTCGCGCCCCTGTCTCTCCCGGGCCCCTGACTCTCTTATGCCCCTGTCTTTCTCGGGCCCCTGACTCTCTCGGGCCCCTGTCTCTCCCGGGCCCCTGACTCTCTCGGGCCCCTGTCTCTCCCGGGCCCCTGACTCTCTCGCGCCCCTGTCTCTCCCGGGCCCCTGACTCTCTTATGCCCCTGTCTTTCTCGGGCCCCTGACTCTCTCGGGCCCCTGTCTCTCCCGGGCCCCTGACTCTCTCGCGCCCCTGTCTCTCCCGGGCCCCTGACATGATTGGGGCCATGTGTAGGAGCATGTTGTTTTAGGCCTCTGCTGCTTCCACACTCACTTTAGTCGACACTGATTCTCGACTTATGAAAACACTGCGTTCTCTTTGATCTTTATTAGATCTAATTCTATCGTTTTGTGTAACGAGCGTTTGGGTCAAAGTTAAAGCTCTATTTTCTCATGAACTTTTACTGTTGTTCAAAAATGTTCATAGTTTTGTTTCCACATGAAAACATCTGGAGGTCTGAAGTCGACTCATTCTGATTCCACTAAAGACGAGGCTCAAACACTCACTAACACTCCTCCTCTACTAATTAGTATGCACGTCCCGTGCATACTAATTAGTATTAGGAGAATGGAACATTGTTGTTGTAAACGTCCCGTGCAAAAGTGCGCACAGAGTGCACTCACAGCGGTCGTCATCCTTGTGTAAAGCGCTCGTTTGTAGCTGGTGAATACGTTCCATCTCTTGCATGTTCTGTTCAGATAAACATGTCATGTAAAAATAATAAAAACATTATTATTGTTTAGAGGGCACTCAAAATTAACGGAAGTACTCATCAGTGACCAGGGAGCCACACCATGACGTAGGAAAGTGAGAATATTATTCTTTCTTTCTTCTTCTTCTCGGGACCAAACACCCTGTTTTTCACCCACATTGACATTGACCAAAAGTCACAAAAATTGGCACAACTCTATAAATTGTGCCTCTACAAATTGCTTCAAATTTGAATTCCGTCGAATTGGAAACAGTTGTTAAACCCCTAAAACTACTTGAGGTGAAACAAAGTAATGTGGCGCGACAGCGCCCCCTACAAAGTGAAATTACATTTTATATGGAGAGTAAAATAATTACTTTTTTGAAATTTGAAGAATTTTGGCAGAAAATTCAATTTTTGCATTCCGATCAAAAAAGTCAATAGGACTCATGTCATATTTGTTGTGCCGGAGCCGTAGCGATGACAGAAACGTCACATGTTTCTCCAATGGGAAAATCACAGAATCTCTGAATTGTGTGTTGACACTTTTGACTTCTTTGAACTCGTCCTCGAGCGTTCGTCTGATGAACATGACATTTAGTGAGACTCATCTTCAGGAACCATCAAAAATGATCCAAATCTTTCTCCTAAAAAGTACTGTCTCTGCGGCGCAGCCTTTATATGTAAAGCAAAGGGGAGAAGACGCGATGGCGTCACAGATGAAAGGAAAATTGGGGAGCGTCATCGCCCCCTCCTCTTGTGTCACGTGGCGTGACGGCGGCGGCGCCGCTTACAGCTATATTTGAACTTACCTTCACCTTCACAGTGATGAAACAGAATATTCTCTCAAACATCACATTATTGATTTGTGAAGAGGAAAGTGAAGCCGGGGACGGTCCGTAAAGTGTTTGCGGTGTCCAGCAGGGCGGCGCTCAGACTCCGCCCTCTGCTGTGGATGTGGGAGCGTGTTATTTTAGCCCGTTCCTGCTCCGCTGCTCATCGCCCGTCGCTCACGACCTCAACACGGAGCGGCAGCGCTGATTACGACAAAGTGCACGTTTCACCAGGAAAAACACGGCAGAGAAAGAGAGAAGACGCGACACATGATCCGCTCTCTCGTATTCACTTTCAATCCAACACATTTTTACACAAAGAGCTGTAATTTAGCACTTTATCTTTATAGTATGTAAAAAAGAAAAACGGCTTAAAACGTAAATTTACAGTCGGTTACTGTACTTGCTCGTTTTGGTGATATTATTACATTGATTAATCTGTTTTTTGGACCTTAAAGATGTTTTAAATGCGAACCACAAAACCTGTGGTGAGTGCACAGAGGAGCAGATGCTTTCGCTGTTTACGTCTCAGTTTCATCATCTTAGAACTGCAGAAATGGGCTGATAATCACATTTGGAGCATCAATTCTACTTAAACCCAAATCTTAACCTATTTTTGCTCAGAACGGTGAAGGCAAAACACTGATTTACGTAATAAACCTTGAACTGTCCGTCTGCAGATCTTAAAGTGTTGAACCTGAGCCCTCCTCTTCGTGCTAACGCTCCACGCTAACGCTCACACTTCCTGGTTTTCCACGCCGCTCCGTGCTTCCATCTCCTCTCAGTTTACAAGTCGTGTCCATTACATAATCAGCGGCGTCAATTAGCTCACATCCTGCACCCGGGCCGCCCTAATGAATCACCCTGAGCCGGGTCCCGCGGGTGCTGCTGTCAGCGCCAGATTTAGCCCCTCGCCCGGATTTCCTCCTGCGTCCTTTGATATGGAAGCGGTGACGGGCGCGTTTACGCCAGGAGGGTTTCGCCGCGGTGAGGTCCTGATGGCGAGAGCGAGCTGCCGCGGCAACGGAGAGCGAGCTGCCGCGGCAACGGAGAGCGAGCTGCCGCGGCAACGGAGCGGGTCGAGAGTCAGAACGGGCGACGCCGAGTCATTTAAGCGCAGACGGCTGTGTACTTACTACTAGTTCATTAACTATGGATGATATGTGTCAACAAAAGGAGTTTGCGTTCACACATTTGTTATATTGATCTGTTTTTTTTTATCTGTTTTTTTGTCCTTTTCACCTTCATAATCACAATATTTAACATTATTGGGACATAAAAGATGTAAAAAGTTAGTAGTTTTCCCCCAGTGTTTAAATGTGTCAAAGAACTATAACAATCATGCTTTTTTTATTATTATTGCTAAAAATGTTTGTGTTTTCCCTAAAAATCAAGACAGATATTATGCAAATGTCTCTTTCTTGCGCTTTCATCCATGTGTTTTTCATTTAAAAACATTACACACTTCTTTCATTTGCTGTTTTCTCCGAGTTTCAATTTTTCAAATTTCAATGTTTCTCCGGATCGTTGCATCACAGGTAAAAATCCGGACATTTCTTCCTTAAACCGTCCATAAAAGTCCATAAACCATCACTGGACTCGTTCTGTGGTTCAATAGTGTTCACAGTTCACAGTCACGTTGCCCAAGGGCTTCAGTCATTTATTCTTTCGACCACTGGCAGCGTTTGTCTCACTGGAAACAAAAGTGTCATCTGAGGTTTTTTAAGGTTTTTAAGGTTTTTTGAGGTTTCTGAAACCCATGAACAGACTCTGTAGAATATAAGTTGTCAACATAACACGTTGCACTCGTTAGTCCTGTTCACGAGCTCGTCTTCTCTGCTCCTTCTCTGAGCCTCATAAAAACACTTGCTTAAAATATTCCCAAATTTGGGACATCAAAGCTCGAGATTCTGAGATCTGCACTGATTTAAAGTCCACAAATCATTTCAATTCTGCTTCAAATCATGTCCATTACAACTGATCTCTTACATGTGCATGTCGGGCAAGCTAGCTTTTGTTTAATCCCCCAATGGTAATTCCCTCTGCTGCCAGTAAATGCCGTAAAAAAGTGAGTGTAGTTTTCAACGTACGCATCGTTTTACATCCTCAAACACGAGACGCTAAAGCAAAGGTACAAGCGCAGGTTTAAAGGAAAGTAATATAAATGATGCATAATATGTGTTCTTTAAATAAATGATCGACTCACACTTCTCCCCCCGTCGTGTGCGATGGCGTTCCTTCCCGTTCCTTCTCCCCCCGTCGTGTGCGATGGCGTTCCTTCCCGTTCCTTCTCCCCCCTGTCGTGTGCGATGGCGTTCCTTCTCCCCCCGTCGTGTGCGATGGCGTTCCTTCTCCCCCCGTCGTGTGCGATGGCGTTCCTTCTCCCCCCGTCGTGTGCGATGGCGTTCCTTCCCGTTCCTTCTCCCCCCGTCGTGTGCGATGGCGTTCCTTCCCGTTCCTTCTCCCCCTGTCGTGTGCGATGGCGTTCCTTCTCCCCCCGTCGTGTGCGATGGCGTTCCTTCTCCCCCCGTCGTGTGCGATGGCGTTCCTTCTCCCCCCGTCGTGTGCGATGGCGTTCCTTCCCGTTCCTTCTCCCCCCTGTCGTGTGCGATGGCGTTCCTTCTCCCCCCGTCGTGTGCGATGGCGTTCCTTCTCCCCCCGTCGTGTGCGATGGCGTTCCTTCTCCCCCCTGTTGTGTGCGATGGCGTTCCTTCTCCCCCCGTCGTGTGCGATGGCGTTCCTTCTCCCCCCGTTGTGTGCGATGGCGTTCCTTCTCCCCCCTGTTGTGTGCGATGGCGTTCCTTCTCCCCCCGTCGTGTGCGATGGCGTTCCTTCTCCCCCCGTCGTGTGCGATGGCGTTCCTTCTCCCCCCGTCGTGTGCGATGGCGTTCCTTCCCGTTCCTTCTCCCCCTGTCGTATGCGATGGCGTTCCTTCTCCCCCCGTCGTGTGCGATGGCGTTCCTTCTCCCCCCGTCGTGTGCGATGGCGTTCCTTCTCCCCCCGTCGTGTGCGATGGCGTTCCTTCTCCCCCCGTCGTGTGCGATGGCGTTCCTTCTCCCCCCGTCGTGTGCGATGGCGTTCCTTCTCCCCCCTGTTGTGTGCGATGGCGTTCCTTCTCCCCCCTGTTGTGTGCGATGGCGTTCCTTCTCCCCCCGTCGTGTGCGATGGCGTTCCTTCTCCCCCCGTCGTGTGCGATGGCGTTCCTTCCCGTTCCTTCTCCCCCCGTCGTGTGCGATGGCGTTCCTTCCCGTTCCTTCTCCCCCCGTCGTGTGCGATGGCGTTCCTTCTCCCCCCGTCGTGTGCGATGGCGTTCCTTCTCCCCCCGTCGTGAGCAATGGCGTTCCTTCTCCCCCCGTCGTGTGCGATGGCGTTCCTTCCCGTTCCTTCTCCCCCTGTCGTGTGCGATGGCGTTCCTTCCCGTTCCTTCTCCCCCCGTCGTGTGCGATGGCGTTCCTTCTCCCCCCGTTGTGTGCGATGGCGTTCCTTCTCCCCCCGTCGTGTGCGATGGCGTTCCTTCTCCCCCCGTCGTGTGCGATGGCGTTCCTTCTCCCCCCGTTGTGTGCGATGGCGTTCCTTCTCCCCCCGTCGTGAGCGATGGCGTTCCTTCTCCCCCCGTCGTGAGCGATGGCGTTCCTTCTCCCCCCTTTGTGTGCGATGGCGTTCCTTCCCGTTCCTTCTCCCCCCGTCGTGTGCGATGGCATTCCTTCTCCCCCCGTCGTGTGCGATGGCGTTCCTTCCCGTTCCTTCTCCCCCCGTCCCATGCCAGGCCCGGATTAGCGCTCGGTCCCTCCAAAAGTGGCACAACAGTTTTGAATTAGCGGCGGCGCTTTGAAGCCGGGCGAGCATGTCGTCGCCGGCGGTTTCGTGCGTGAGGGGAACATGTTCACTTCAAAAGGTTAACGACCGGCCCGCGCTGGAGGTCGTCACCGGGCGCAGCGGCGGTTTTGCGAACAGCGGGGCGGCGGGACGGAGGCAGACGAGCCCCAAATTACATGGAGCTAGCGCGCACGGGCCGGTGACAGGTTGGGGGAGGGGCCAGTTTGGGGGGGTTTCGAGACCACTTCCTGTATATTTCTTAAAGTGCAACTCATTGATGTAAAATACAGTGATGCTGCTAAAAAGTATACATATTATATATTAAAGTATACATATTGATCCCAGAATAGCGTTTTTAGGTTACTTCCTGGTTGTGATTGGTGACATCACACTTGGAAATTACCCATAAACCAATGGGCCAATTTAGTGTTTTAATTTGACAAATAGAAATTAATGAGAGCACCTTTATTTTGTTGAATTTATGTGTTTTTTTAATGTAAATTCTGCAGAAACTTTTGATACCTGGTGTGATGTCACTCCCTGTTGTGATGTCATTTCCTGTCCCTGGTGTGATGTCACTCCCTGTCCCTGTTGTGATGTCATTCCCTGTTGTGATGTCATTTCCTGTCCCTGTTGTGATGTCATTTCCTGTCCCTGGTGTGATGTCACTTCCTGTCCCTGTTGTGATGTCATTTTCTACAGCTTTTTCATCGTTTTCTCCACAAATACCTCATCGATCGGTGTAAAACTATCATTTATACGTATGACAGTTATAAATACACAAAATAAAGTCACAATTTTAAAATCAGAAAATACGTCATATGTCACTTTAATGCTGTGGTATTTGCAGATAACGACATTAAGATTCCAAATTAACCTTTCACTTCACGATCACGCACTGGATAATAAAACGCCGCCGCTGGAGATAAGTTTGTCCTGCTGCGTTAAAACAGACAAACAACCTCTAAGAAACAATATATCACTAAAACACAATAAAAACCCTGTATCTGGACCAAAGTGCCCTCGTGCCCTCGTGCCAGGCCAGCGAGTGGTGCAGTCTGTCGTCGCGGGCAACAAAAGACTTTCTCAGGCCGTCAAGGTCCACAGAAGAGGTCAAAGAAGCATAAACCGAGACGAGGGAGCCTACACCTTATCGCACACGTCCTGGAGAAGGCTTCGGACAATAATCGTGCAATAATCGTGCAATAATCGTGCAGGGAAAACAATCACAGATATTTGAGTAAAAACGTATCATCATTTTTCATTTCGACTTGGTACGATTGAACTTTTACTCGTTTTGAAGACAGATCGTCTTTGTCCGAGGCTCGTTTTGGATGTTTTTGTTCTTTGCGCCCGAGAGAAAAGCAGACGTTTGTGAATGTCTCAGATGTGTCTGGGCGACGGGCGACGGGCGACATATGGGACGTTTGCTCAGGGCTCCGGGGCACGAGCCGGGTTCATCTGTCCAACGTACGAGACGAGAGAGGGAGGAGAGAGGGAGGAGAGAGGGACGAGAGAGGGAGGAGAGAGGGACGAGAGAGGGACGAGAGAGGGACGAGGGAGGGACGAGGGAGGGAGGAGAGAGGGATGAGAGAATGAGGAGAGAGGGAGGAGAGAGGGAGGAGAGAGGGACGAGAGAGGGAGGAGAGAGGGACGAGAGAGGGACGAGAGAGGGACGAGGGAGGGAGGAGAGAGGGACGAGAGAGGGACGAGAGAGGGACGAGGGAGGGACGAGGGAGGGACGAGGGAGGGAGGAGAGAGGGACGAGAGAGGGACGAGAGAGGGAGGAGAGAGGGAGGAGAGAGGGAGGAGAGAGGGAGGAGAGAGGGAGGAGTTTACTTTTTAGGGCAAAATGAAAGTAGACAGTGTGGTTGTCGTCGCTGCGACTGTGCAGAGGGAGATAAAGGACACTTCAACTCAACACAACCATAAAAACTAAACAAAACTTAGGGAATTTGGGATATTTTATGTGTCTTTTGAGTAAATTGTCTGCTCTTCCTCCTCTTCCTCCTCCTCCTCCTCTTCCTCCTCCTCCTCCTCTTCCTCCTCCACCTCTTCCTCCTCCTCCTCCTCTTCCTCCTCTTCCTCCTCCACCTCTTCCTCCTCCTCCTCCTCCTCTTCCTCCTCTTCCTCCTCCACCTCCTCCTCCTCCTCCTCTTCCTCCTCTTCCTCCTCCACCTCTTCCTCTTCCTCTTCCTCCTCCTCCTCCTCCTCTTCCTCCTCTTCCTCCTCCACCTCTTCCTCCTCCTCCTCCTCTTCTTCCTCCTCCTCCTCTTCCTCCTCCTCTCACACATGCTCCTCACACATGTTCTCTATAGACACATGTATGTTTACACTGACACCCCAAAGCCCGCCTCTGCCCCCCCAGTCCGCCCCAGGGCGGCTCGGCAGGAACTGGAGCAAATGCGTTTAGGGATTAGGACGGTGGAGTGGCCCGCGGTGGCCGGCTCGCCTCACGTGTGGAGTGTTTGTTTGGAGGAAGTGCTGCTCCTTTGGCCCCAGCGTTTGGCCCCCGGGAGCCGCCTGTCACTTCACATAGGCCCTGATGGGACACGCCCTGATGGGACACGCCCTGATGGTAATGAGCATCGCCACGACCGTGGCTTTTCTCTTGTTCCTCTCAGTTTCTTCTCTCATCCTTCTCTCGTCCTTCTCTGGTTCTTCTCTGGTTCCTCTCAGTTTCTTCTCTTGTCCTTCTCTCGTCCTTCTCTGGTTCTTCTCTGGTTCTTCTCTGGTTCTTCATCTCCTTTTCCTCACTTTCCCTCCTCTTCACGTTAAACCTTGACAAACCCAAACATCTCCGTGTCAGATCTGTGTAAATCTGAACCGCTCTCGTGGCGTTTGAAGCTGTTTTTCTTTCCTCCTCGAGCCGTGAAACTCGCATCGGCCCATTTCACGCCGGCGTTTGTTCTGATCGCCGCCAAATTAGCCTCGAATATCACACTGAATTTGACGACATTAGGCGGCGACGCCCGAGGGAACGCGGCGGCGAGATGAAAGACAAACGGTCAGCAACAAGTCAACACGAGCGCGTCGCTGAAGGACACATGCGGAACCCGTTATTGTCGAGGAAAACGCTGGAGGAGAAAGATCACGATATCGAGCTTCAGAGCGATGAGTGTCGCGAGAAGAAACGCCACGATTTAACGGTTATCGACGCCAAACCGTGACCGAAGCAGGGACTAAACAAGGACAAAAACTGGACTAAACAAGGACTAAAACTGGACTGAAACAGGGACTAAACGAGGTCTAAAACGATTTCATCAGCAGTTCAAACCCTCGACCTGCAGAGCCTTCAGAACGTCTCAAACGTCTTCGTCCATCTGAACGTTTCGGGCGTTTTCCGAGAGTCGTTTCCGCTTCTCTGGTTCGTCACTGTCAGGAAACATCTCGTTCAGGGACAAACGTCTCTCTCTCTCTCTCTCTCTCCGTATGTCGCTCTCGCTCTCTCTCCCTCGCTCTGACCTGCTGCCACCCGTCGTCCTCTTTTTCATCCCTCTTTTCGCCCACATTTCTCTTTTTCCCCTGGACTCATTGAAGCGACGTCCACAACCTCGTGAAACCTGCTTCGTCAAACGTCCGCTCGTCTTCCAGCGTCGCCGCCATCGTAAAGACGCAGCACGAATGTCGGAAGTTCGTGCGGAATGTCCTCGATTTTCACAGATTTTTCCCCTTTTCTTTTCAAAAACACAATAGAAATGGCGAGGCAGACTTTTCCAAACAGATCTAAAGCTTTTATCGACATAATCGCCGACAGATCTCGATTAGATAAACCTGACGCGTCATTGAAGACTCTATTTTCACTTTAACCGTTTTAGTTTAGTCCCGGTTCTGGCAGACGTTAAATCCGGTTTAACCTCGTGCGGCGCTAAAATATTGGAAAATTGATATATCGCGGTTCCACGTTCAATTTCGCCTCTTTCTATTCCAGTTACTAATGATCGTCACGCTTTTATTTTGAAAGTTCGTGGATCTCTTTTCCAAGTCCAAGTTGAAGAACGAAATTTACCATCTCCGTTCTCGATTCGAATACGCAAAACACGGATTATACTTCGTACGCGGACCGACGTATTCACCGTTTTGACTATTTTCTACATTACGCTTGCACCAACGGACGATTATCTAACGATTAATTGAAACGCGTCTGTTTTTTCTTTTGCAAAAACGATGTACGGCGCGACACAAACGACTATTATTGTCATTTTACGGTATTCGAATATAAAAACGAGTTTCCCCAAAGACAAAACAAACCGAATTCAGAAAAGCCAGAATTTGTTTTCTCGACGCCTCTTGTTTGTGTGGGCGCAGTACCATTACTCACCACCAGTATAACAGACTCTAACAGACTCTGATATTAACCAAGCCAATGATTGTCCCTCCCTCTCTCCCTCCCCCCTCTCCCCCTCCCTCCCTCTATCCCTCCCTCTCTCTCCCTCCCTCCCCCCTCCCCCCCTCACCCCCTGCCTCCCCCCCTCCCCTGGCGCTCCCTGGTGGGGGTGTTGTTTGTAAAGCATTATAATTTATAACGGAGGAGAGTGGATTTAATTTCAGTGAGCGGGGGCTCGCCAGCAGGGCGCCAGCCTGCAATCAGCCAATCAGCAGCTGGACTCTCTCTCTCTCTCTCTCCCGCTCACTCACTCTTCTCTCTCCCTTTCCCCCTCTTGCTCATCCCTCTATCTTTCTCTCTCCCTCTTTCCTCATACTTCCCGTCTCTTTTTAATACTCTCTCTCTCTCTCTCTCATGTTTCTCCCCTTCCCTCCTCCTTCTCCCACTCTTTTCTCTTCCTTGCTCTCCCCCTCATCTCTCTATCTTTTGCCCTCCCTCCTTCCTCTTTCACCTACTTCCCATCGCTCTTCGTTCCTCCTTTTCCTCTCTCCTCTCCCTCCCCTCTCTCACTTTTCCTCTATATAGTCTCGTTCTCCTTCGCTCTGTTTTTACCCTCTCTCTCTAGCTCCTCTGTCTTTCCTCTTTTTCTCCTTTCTCTCTCCATCACTCGTTATCTCGCTCTTCGCTCTCTCTCTCTCTCTCTCTCTCTCTCTCCATCAGAACGGAAAGTATTACTGGAGCCACAAGCGGACAGTGTTTATCGTCACCCTCTCCCGAGACGCTTCCTCCTCCTGTTCCGACGCTCGCCCTTAGCACCTTGAGAGAGAGAGAGAGAGGGAGCGGGGCGAGCCACAGCTGCCTCGCATTAGCTCCTCTTCCTCCCTCTTCCTCCCTTTTCCTCCCTCTTCCTCCCTCTTCCTCCCTCTTCCCTCACTTCCTCCCTCTCCCTCCCTCTTCCTCTCTCTTCCTCCCCTTCCCTCACTTCCTCTTCCTCTCTTTTCCTCCCTGTTCCTCCCTCTTCCTCCTCTTCTTCCCTCTTCCTCCTCTTCCTCCCTCTTCCTCCCTCTGCTCTTCATTTCCTCTCGTTGTCTTTTGTCGAACACGAAACGCTTAAAAGACCAAAACAAAACAGAATAAAACATAATTATCTCGTTTAAGCTCAGATTTAACTGTGAGGCAAAATAATCATAAACTCATTAAAATTGTCTCTTAAAAGTGCTCGTTATGATCCATGTGTCGAGAGAGATTAACCCAGAGTCACACGTGTGTTTTTAACGAGAAATCTGTAACGAACAGGAAGTGACATCATCGCAAATTAAATATAACGTTATTTTAGTGTAAATGCAGTTTTCATCGTCCACACTTTAGATTTATTTAGAGCTGGAACGAGGCTTAAAGTAACGACTTTAATCTCATTATTTTCTAATATAATTCATTTAGTCTTTAATATTAATTGGATCAAAGTGGGATGATTTTTTTAATTAAACAACATTGGCCCTTTTTCATCTTCAGTCGGACGTCACATTTATTAACAATTGAAATATAAATTAACAACTTTATTAATATCATAACCAAAATATAAATTTACGTATTTATTAACAATTAAAGTATAAATTAATGTATTTTTGTCACAAACTTTGAGCCAGTTTTTATTCCAATCTTTTCTCCGACGTTTGTAAAATGTAACAACTCGAGTGTTTGATTGGCACCTGCTCGTCGCCATGGAGACCTGCGTTTGGCCTGGAATGTTCCACAGTGTAAAGCTCCGAGTTCTGAGGTTTATGCTTCATTATCGTCTCATCATTATTATGTCTCATTTGTAGTTATTAATAAAAACAAGATCATTAGTTTGACTTTAGTTTGTGGTCGTTTTTATCCTCAGACTTGTTTCTTTCGCTTCGTTAAAAGTTCCATAACAAATAAAATCGTTAAAACCGTCTTAGAAAACGACAAATCCATGTTTTTTCTTGGCATTTCGTAGCGATAAAACCACCTGAGCGTGTTGGACGGCGAGCACAAACCGTGGCGTCCCGCGCGACGAGCCCTGGGGCTAAAGAAACGTCCGACTTCCCGCCGCGTCCGTGCTGCCGGGTCCCGCCGCTCGCCGACAGTCGGGGAAGCGCTCGGGGGTTAATCGAGCTCTAAACGAGCGAGGATGGCGGCCCGACGCCCACATATGCGGCCCAGACTCGCCGAAGCGCCCGCGCGAGGAGGAGTCGTGGTCGGACGAAACATCTCGCTTCGGTCGGGTTCAGCGCCGTGTTTTTCGGGGACGGACACGCGGAGTTCAGCGCGCCATTAGCCGTCATTAGCGCCGGCGGTGGAAGTGGGAGTTTTGTCAGCTGCGGTGCGTCGGATAATGACTCCAGCGCCGTTTAGAGCGATTGGGCTGTACAAGGATTTGGCCCGCGGTGCGATCCCGACGTCTGGAAAGGGTTTACGCGGCGGCCAGAGCTAAAAATAACACATTTTTTTTGGAAGAGTGAGAAATGTGCGACGCTTAAACGATTGTACGAGGAAAGTAGAAGGGGATAAAAGTGGCGTTTAAACCTGTAAATGTAGAAAAACATGGAGCTAAATGATCTCTCGGAAATTGTTTTAGGAAGACTCTGATGATGCTCGTTTTTCCACCGTAAATCGCTTGCTTTGTATGAAATGTGCTTCATAAATATCGATGCCGTTGCTTGGCTGCGTTTGTTCTGACTTTGAGCACTGAACATTGAAGCGTTCTGTCTGGAAAGCGGTGGACGTCTACCACCACATGACTCTCAGTATAAGACCTGTCCAGGAACCTCAGGCACCACATGACTCTCAGTATAAGACCTGTACAGGAACCTCAGGCACCACATGACTCTCAGTATAAGGCCTGTACAGGAACCCCCGGCACCACATGACTCTCAGTATAAGACCATTGAACTTCACATTCTGGATCACATATTTCTGACCTGAAATAAAGCTAAACTTTATCTGCAGCAATTTTATGTTCCGTCCCATCGATTGTCACACCGTGAAATGTTTTTGTCTAATAAATTGGGCCAATGGTTCCAAATACAAAGCAAACAGGAGGAGAGACCAAGCACAGCCCTGTCTCACCCCATGTATTTGTCTCATTCTGTGTGAAGAGGGTCTTATGTCGTCTTGTGTCTGATCTTTGTGGATTCAGTTTGGGAGGATTTGTTCCGTTCTTTTGGACATAATTGAGGTGAATAAACGATAGTCACATTCAGAAGAGAAATAGTCTCTATGAGGCACAGTCCAGTTGCTCCTCCAGGGACATGAGGGACATGAGGGACATGATGGCCTCTTTCACACTAGGAGGGGCTGTCGGTGGTTTGTCTCTGTCTCGTCGTCAGTGTCTTGTCGCTGTTGTTGTCTCGTCTTGGTGTCAGTGTCTCCTGTCAGTGTCTTGTCAGTGTCTTGTCAGTGTCTCGTGTCAGTGTCTGGTCAGTGTCTCGTGTCAGTGTCTGGTCAGTGTCCCGTGTCAGTGTCTCCTGTCAGTGTCTTGTCAGTGTCTGGTCAGTGTCTCGTGTCAGTGTCTTGTCAGTGTCTCGTGTCAGTGTCTGGTCAGTGTCTCGTGTCAGTGTCTGGTCAGTGTCCCGTGTCAGTGTCTCCTGTCAGTGTCTTGTCAGTGTCTCGTGTCAGTGTCTTGTCAGTGTCTCGTGTCAGTGTCTGGTCAGTGTCTCGTGTCAGTGTCTGGTCAGTGTCTGGTCAGTGTCTTGTCAGTGTCTCGTGTCAGTGTCTCGTTTCAGTGTCTGGTGTCAGTGTCTGGTCAGTGTCTTGTGTCAGTGTCTTGTCAGTGTCTCGTGTCAGTGTCTCGTGTCAGTGTCTTGTGTCAGTGTCTGGTCAGTGTCTTGTCAGTGTCTGGTCAGTGTCTCGTGTCAGTGTCTTGTCAGTGTCTCGTGTCAGTGTCTTGTGTCAGTGTCTGGTCAGTGTCTGGTCAGTGTCTCGTGTCAGTGTCTGGTCAGTGTCTCGTGTCAGTGTCTGGTCAGTGTCTTGTCAGTGTCTCGTGTCAGTGTCTTGTGTCAGTGTCTCGTGTCAGTGTCTTGTGTCAGTGTCTGGTCAGTGTCTTGTCAGTGTCTCGTGTCAGTGTCTGGTCAGTGTCTCGTGTCAGTGTCTTGTGTCAGTGTCTGGTCAGTGTCTTGTCAGTGTCTCGTGTCAGTGTCTGGTCAGTGTCTCGTGTCAGTGTCTTGTGTCAGTGTCTGGTCAGTGTCTTGTCAGTGTCTCGTGTCAGTGTCTTGTCAGTGTCTCGTGTCAGTGTCTTGTCAGTGTCTCGTGTCAGTGTCTGGTCAGTGTCTCGTGTCAGTGTCTAGTCAATGTCCCGTGGGGTCTTCTGGTTTGGCTCCTCCTGTTGCTCGGTGTTTGACCTACAGCACAAACTCGTTCGTCTGGCACCGTGAGCCCAGAGAAGCTGGATTTATGAAGGGGAAATTACAACTGGCAAATGGGCCGAGCTGTGGAGGGAAGAACAACCCCCCAGGGCAGAGGAGGGGGCAGGAGGAGGGCAGGAGGAGGGCAGGAGAGAGGGAGGAGGAGGGCAGGAGGAGGGCAGGAGAGAGGGCAGGAGGAGGGCAGGAGAGAGGGAGGAGGAGGGCAGGAGAGAGGGAGGAGGAGGGCAGGAGGAGGGCAGGAGAGAGGGCAGGAGGAGGGCAGGAGGAGGGCAGGAGAGAGGGCAGGAGGAGGGCAGGAGAGAGGGAGGAGGAGGGCAGGAGAGAGGGAGGAGGAGGGCAGGAGAGAGGGCAGGAGGAGGGCAGGAGGAGGGCAGGAGAGAGGGAGGAGGAGGGCAGGAGAGAGGGAGGAGGAGGGCAGGAGGAGGGCAGGAGGAGGGCAGGAGGGGGCAGGAGGAGGGCAGGAGGAGGGCAGGAGAGAGGGAGGAGAGAAGGAGGAGGAGGGCAGGAGGAGGGCAGGAGAGAGGGAGGAGAGAAGGAGGAGGAGGGCAGGAGAGAGGGAGGAGGAGGGCAGGAGAGAGGGAGGAGGAGGGCAGGAGAGAGGGAGGAGGAGGGCAGGAGAGAGGGCAGGAGGAGGGCAGGAGGAGGGCAGGAGGAGGGCAGGAGGAGGGCAGGAGGAGGGCAGGAGGAGGGCAGGAGGAGGGCAGGAGGAGTGAGTGGTTCATAATCTCGTTTTAATGAATCAAAAGTCTGAAATGTGTTTAAAGCTCTTGAGTTTCTCCAGTAAAATCACATTCAGTTTTATTTCATTTTAAATATATATATTTTTTTTTTGGGGGGGGGGGGGGTTTACGTGAAAGAATAATTAAAAGAAGACATCCCATGAATACATTAAACTCTCTTGTTTTCGTCAAACGCTGTATGTCCCTCTGTCTGTCCGTGCTCGTTGCTCCGCTAATCCCTCTGTTGTAAATAACCCTAAACGCGCAGGTTTATCCGGAGTGAGATCACTGACGCCGTAATCTGCCCGACGCACGACACGCTCCGACACCTCCGCCGGCCCCGCCCCCGGCCCCGCCCCCTGCCCCGCCCCGCCCGAGAGCCCACCTAATCTCTGCACTTTAAAGAGCCGTCCAGTGCGGCTCACCCAGAAGACAACGGGACGTGATGTACATTAAAGATGATCCGCGTTAATCCGCCGCTGTTGTTGTGGACATTAATCCCGGTGATGGTCGTTGTCATGGATCCGTATAGACCCACGACGCATGAAGCTCTGTCGCCAGTGTCAAAGCTGAACTTCATAATGTCACAAATATGTAAATGTATTTGCATCATGGGGAGAGAAGGTCATTTTGTTTTGACGGACGACGAATGGGAAAATGTGGCGACTCTGGAGGGAGTTGTGTTGGAAAAATGTGTCGCGTTTCTTCATAACGCCGTGTGAAAGTGCTCAAACTGAGTCCCAGAGGTCCAAGTCCTGAGTCCCAGAGGTCCAAGTCCTGAGTCACAGAGGTCCAAGTCCTGAGTCTCAGAGGTCCAAGTCCTGAGTCCCAGAGGTCCAAGTCCTGAGTCACAGAGGTCCAAGTCCTGAGTCCCAGAGGTCCAAGTCCTGAGTCCCAGAGGTCCAAGTCCTGAGTCCCAGAGGTCCAAGTCCTGAGTCACAGAGGTCCAAGTCCTGAGTCCCAGAGGTCCAAGTCCTGAGTCCCAGAGGTCCAAGTCCTGAGTCACAGAGGTCCAAGTCCTGAGTCCCAGAGGTCCAAGTCCTGAGTCACAGAGGTCCAAGTCCTGAGTCCCAGAGGTCCAAGTCCTGAGTCCCAGAGGTCCAAGTCCTGAGTCACAGAGGTCCAAGTCCTGAGTCCCAGAGGTCCAAGTCCTGAGTCCCAGAGGTCCAAGTCCTGAGTCACAGAGGTCCAAGTCCAGTCCAGTCTTGAGTCTTGTTCCGTTCTATCAAAAGCTTCACACTGTGACTCAGAGTCTTAGTCTGAGTCAGTCTCAGTCTCTGTCTCAGCTTCACAGAAACAGGTCCTAACATTTTTGCTGAAGTTAATAAGTCGAGTTCCGAGCGTTCCTTGGCCAGTAATTACGTTCTTCGAAAACCCGCCCGTTCTCTTGGCACCTCCTCACCTCCTCACCGCCTCACCTCCTCACCTCCCCACCTCCCCACCTCCTCACCTCCTTCTTCTCCTCCCTTCTCTCTCTCTCTCTCTCTCTCACTCGCTTTCCTTTAGTAACTTATTAATTCCCCTCCAGCCAATCATATTTGTTTGCCGAGCGTGTCGACGACCCCGGTGACCTCCCGAGCTTCAGAGGACGCCGCTCCGTGCCCGCTGGCGTGCGTGCCCACTGGCGTGCGCGGTGCTCTAATAGCCGCAGCGCTTTCATTTAGGCCAGAGTTATGAAGTGTTAGCGGGCCCTTTAGCCTAACCTCTTTGGCAGCGCTCGGCGGCCATATTACAGAGGTGAAGGGGGCTGTACAGTCACTGGTGTGTGCAGTGCTTTGCCCTCCCCCGCGCTCGTTTCTCTCGGTCACGCTCTTTATGCTCGGGCCAAATTTAATCAAAAGTCCTAACGAGCCGTGTGGGGGATGTTCCTGTTTGCCGAGGAGGGCCAGGGCCAGGACAGGGCCGGGGAGAAGGGAGCAGGAATTTGAGTTAAAAAACGCACTCGGGAGAAGAATGCGCGGCCTGGAAACGCTCGGGAACGACGCGATTGTCGGAGATCGGAGCTGGAAATGTGAGCGGGAAATGTGAGCGGGCGAGCTTGAACGTGCCCGATCTCCCGTCGTGTTCTCGGCGTCACTGTCCCACTCGACTTCAGAACAGTGTGTTTGGGCTTTAAAACTCCTGCCGCGGACACAATTGATGGATACCTCTGGAGTATAACAACAAAATATACTTGTTCTATTGGTCAAACCTATTTTAGGAAGGTGAAAATATACGAAAATCAAGATAAATACTACTTATAAACTCCTGCCGTGGACACAATAGATGGATACTTCTGGAATATACTGTCATCACTAGAAGAAAATGCACTTTAAATAATAACATAATGTACTTGTTCTCTGGGCCAAAGTGAAAATATACTAAAATCAAGATAAATACCACTTATTTTAATCATCTTATTTGAGCTTGTGCCTTTTCCCCGTGTAATATAATAAGCGCAGTCGTCCTTATTATCCGAGCGGTCGCGTTTAAGTGCCTGAAACCCGGTTCTTTCCTCGTTTAAGTGCTCGTAATCCTGACGACACTTTTCCCTGGCTCCGACCGTCTTTTATTTCACATCTGTTTCCTGCATCGCTCCCGATTCTAATGCGTTTAATCCGGCGCTTCCACAATGGGACCATTACAATGCGGGCTTACGGCGAGGGAGCGCGCCGACTTAACCCCGGGACCCGCCGCCGGATTACGCCCGCCTCACCTTTGTACAAACTGACCCGGCACTTTCCAAACGCAGGTTCGAACCGGGATGAACAATGACAAGAAAACCTTTTAATCAAGTCGTGTCGCCGGCGTCACTTCCATTTATCGCTGTTTTAGCTTCGTTTTTAGCGTTAGCGATAGCGATAGCAAGCGCGAGACGTCGTTCTTTACCAGAATGACGTCCGCGCCGTCTGATTTACATCTTTATCGCAGTTTGTTTTGTGCTTTTTGAACTTCATAAAAAGCAAGAAAACCTTTTAATTAAGTCGTGTCGCTGGCGCTGCTTCCATTTGTCGCTGTTTTAGCTTAGTTTTTAGCATTAGCAATAGCAAGCACAAGACGTTGTTCTTTACCAGAATGACGTCTGATGTCAGTCTTTTTTGCAGTTTGTTTTGTGTTTTTTTTAACTGTAGAAAAAGCAAGAAAACCTTTTAATTAAGTCGTGTCGCTGGCGTCGCTTCCATTTGCCACTGTTTTAGCTTTGTTTTTAGCGTTAGCGCATTGAAGCAAGGCGTCTTTACCAGAATGACGTCCACGCCTTCTTATTTACGTCTTTATCGCAGTTGTTTTTGTGTTTTTTGAAATGCAGAAAAAGCAAGAAAACCTTTTGATTAAGTCGTGTCGTTGGCGTTGCTTCCATTTGCTGCTGTTTTAGCTTTGTTTTTTGGATTAGCGTTTGCGTATTGATGTGCGAGATGTCGTTCTTTACCAGAATGACGTCTGCGCCTTCTGATTTACGTCTTTATCGCGGTTTGTTTTGTGTTTTTTGAACAGTAGAAAAACCGATAACGCACACGACGCTCGTAATTATCTCGATTTACTCGAGGGCTAAACTAAACCTGTCCAAAATACGACATTTTATAAAAGCGTATTTTATAAACTATACACTTAGTGTCCAAAGTGCTGCACAAAGTGAAATAAACTCAATTATTTATCTCTATAAATGAAACAGAATCTGAATAATAAAACATAATAATGAGTCAGGGTTAAAGGTGAAGTGGGAAAATGTCCAGAACTAAACCAGATCTGAGCCAGAACCTACAATCAATGCTCAAAACTGAAGATAGATTACCGTATTTTCCGTAGTATAAGTCGTACCAGCCAAAAAAATGCATAATAGAAAAGAAAAAAACCTATATAAGTCGCACTGGAGTATAAAATATATAAGTGTAAATAAATGTATAAGTCGCACCTTTTTGCATAATTTTTTCCGGGGTGCGACTTATACATTTATTTAGTCCAGACATTTAATCAATTATAGAATTAGTACTTTAGTAGTTAAATAATTGAATAGTTGTTATTTTTGGTTTAAAATGCGCCATTTCTTGTTCATTTTGCCGTTCACTCTCTGGTTTTGTTCTGTTTGTGTTCTAGAGTTTTGTTTGTGTTTAAGAGGAATGAAAGAAGAAATAATAATAATCAATAACTGGTCGTTACACAGAATCGCCAGACGAATCAATTACTAAAATAATCAAAAAGCACTTGTTCAAACTCGTATTTCCTTGATTTTGACATTGTTTTCCCTTGACTTTGTTTCTTGTTTTGTGAAGCATCTTTTAGTTTCCAGAAAAGCGTGATACAAGTTTTATGAATCATTTTTTGTTAAAATATGTGACACAAACTTGACGATCTGACGACTAAACCAAAGCTAAACGAGCTCAGGACTCGTTCATGTTCGTGATGAAGCAAACATCGTGACACGAAGCGAAATAAACGTCACATTTCCTCCGTGTCGTCGCGGCAAACGGCGGCAAACGGCGTTCTTCCCGTCCGTTTTTTTCCACGTTTTCCCTCCTCCCGCCTGAACGCCGCTCCCTCAGCTGTGGCGCCCGGTTCACGCCCGGGTCAGCGCCGCTTTATTCCCCTTTAATTGACTTAAGATGGTCCAAACAAGAGCCGCGCGCACACGGGACCCATTACGCGCTGCGCTAATGAAGCTAGCGTAGCGGCTAATGTAGCGCCCGCGCAGCTTGCGTTTTACAGCGTGTCGGCCTGGACTTTCCCGCTCGCTCGCCCCGGCCGTGATGCGTGCGTGTCGGCCCGGCAACGAGGAGGAGGAGGAAGAGGAAGCGTTCAAAACAAAGTGCTTTTAGTTCAAAGTCAAAAAGCCGTGTTTATGTTGTTAGCGTGGGACTGGATCGGCGCTGGATTTGTTTTAATGCGTTTTGGCTGCGCGCTCAGAGGACTTTGCTGCTCAGAATACGCCGACACGTTGTTAAGAGTTCTATTAGAGTCGCCGGGCTCCGCAGCGCCGCATTAGAGCACGCGTATTACTCCAAATGTGCTGTTTTTCTGCTTTTAAACCCCGTTCGAGCGTCGCTCCCTCGTCGTATTTAGCTCCGTTCGCGCTTGTTTCGTCTTCTCGGGGCTGAAGGTCGTTAATCTGGTCGATACTCAGACTCTGAAGCACGTCCTGAGCGGAGAGACAAGGTTTTATGACTCAGACAGAGCGGGAATCGCACAAAAATACTGTATTTTCTGGAGTATAAGTCGCACCAGCCAAAAAATGCAGAATAGAGAAGAAAAAAACATATATAAGTCGCTTCGAAGTAGAAGTAGAAGTATATAAGTATAAATATAAGTATAAGTGGCACCCCGGCCAAAACTTTGGAATCCGGTGCGACTTATAGTCCAGAAAATACGGTACTAAACAGTTAAAGTTTCACCCTGTAGCTTTTCCATCATCTCAGTCACAGTTTGATCATTGTAGTGTGAACGATAAAGACTCTAAAACACTTAAAAAAAACTTACATTTTTAGTGCCATTATTAAATCAAATGTCAAAAAATACACTTGATTTGTAGATACCGTATTTTCGGGAGTATAAGTCGCACCTGAGTATAAGTCGCACCAGCCAAAAAATGCATAATAAAGAAGAAAAAAACACATATAAGTATAAATATAAGTAAAAGTCGCACTCCAGCCAAAACTATTTAAAAAGATGCCACTTATAGGCCGGAAAATACGGTATATTTAAAGTTTTTGATGAAAATTCCCATTCCCAGGTCCTCAAACATCAAAATTTGAGTTTTGAATAATAATTTAAGTAGATTATATGTATTTATTAACAGTTTATTTCAGTAAAACACTCACAACACACAATTACAAACACATTTATACAAGAAACAGTCAAAAAACTACATTTAAAACGACAGAAAACACACTTTACATTGATATTTTTGACAAAGTTAAGGTTTTAAATCGCCTCTTCACGCTCTTAAAACGACCACAATACAAAAAATAAAGCTCTTTCTCTTTTCCAAACGTTGCGTCGGGTTAAATCCCGTCACGGCAGAATCCATTTCCTCTAAAAACACGGCGTACATTCCGAGCGGGACAGAGCGTTGTGTGTGCGCGCGATCTGCCGCTTTATTCCACGCTAATTTTATCTCCTGTTGATTTATTGCCGTCGTTAACCAAACTTGTGAGCCTGATTTGGACGCGCGGGACACAACGGGCGATAGTGATGGACGTCCGGAGCGCGTTTCCCACGAGCGTCTCAACATGCGGGCCCCGGGGCCTCGACGCCGTAACGAGATGAAAACGGCGATTTATGATGAAGATAATGAAAGAGAATGTTGTTTACGGTTCATTTATGAAGTGCACAAATGTGAGATGCACTTTTGGAGCTTTAAAACACTTTCTAAAGTCGTCGTGGTCACTTTTATTTACTTCCTGCTTCACAAAATTCCCGGCAGTTTTTAAAGATTTACCGTATTTTCTGGACTATAAGTGGCACATTTCTTCATCGTTTTGGCCGGAGTGCAACTTATTCTTATATATATACTTATATACTTATACTCAGGAGCGACTTATATGTGATATTATTTGTTATTTTCACACTTGTAACCACATTTCATCCTCCAGTGCGACTTATATATGTTTTTTTTTTCTCTATTATGCATTTTTTGGCTGGTGCGACTTATACTCCTGAAAATACGCTAATCCATCCTTACGACATTTGTGATCATATTTTGCGTTGAACATAACAGCTACAACATAACGCCCATCTCTGACTGTCTCTCGGCTCCTCCCCTTTGTCTCCCTCGGCTCCTCCCCCTGCGTCTCCCTCTGCTCCTCCCCTGCTTCTCTCTAGGCTCCTCCCTTGCGCCTCCCTCAGCTCCTCCCCCTGCGTCTCCCTCAGCTCCTGCGTCTCCCTCGGCTCCTCCCCTGCGCCTCCCTTGGCTCCTCCCCCTGCATCTCCCTCGGCTCCTCCCCTGCTTCTCCCGCGGCTCCTCGCCTGCGTCTCCCTCGGCTCCTCCCCCTGCGTCTCCCTCGGCTCCTCCCCTGCTTCTCCCTAGGCTCCTCCCTTGCGCCTCCCTCAGCTCCTCCCCCTGCGTCTCCCTCAGCTCCTCCCCCCTGCGTCTCCCTCAGCTCCTGCGTCTCCCTCGGCTCCTCCCCCTGCGCCTCCCTCAGCTCCTCCCCTGCGTCTCCCTCGGCTCCTCCCCTGCGCCTCCCTCGGCTCCTCCCCTGCATCTCCCTCGGCTCCTCCCCCTGCGTCTCCCTCGGCTCCTCCCCTGCTTCTCCCTAGGCTTCTCCCTTGCGCCTCCCTCAGCTCCTCCCCCTGCGTCTCCCTCAGCTCCTCCCCCCTGCGTCTCCCTCAGCTCCTGCGTCTCCCTCGGCTCCTCCCCTGCGCCTCCCTCGGCTCCTCCCCCTGCGCCTCCCTCAGCTCCTCCCCTGCGTCTCCCTCGGCTCCTCCCCCTGCGCCTCCCTCAGCTCCTCCCCTGCGTCTCCCTCGGCGCTTGTGAAAGGAACAAACTACTTCCGGGATGGTTCTGAGGGGCACTTAACACCGTTAGAAGGTTCAGAACTCCACAATCGTTGCCAGACGCGTCGGGAGCGTTTGTTTTCTTTGTGAAGCGTAAAGGAAGCGAACGCCGGCGACGGTTTCATCCGATTAGAGACGCGCTTAAATGAGAACCATGTGGAAACAAGAGTGAGAAAAGGCTCTTTAGGTCACACGGTCCGGGTTCAGACCGGGTTCAGACCGGGTTCAGACCGGCTTCAGACCGGCTTCAGACCGGGTTCAGACCGGGTTCAGACCGGGTTCAGACCGGCTTCAGACCGGCTTCAGACCGGGTTCAGACCGGGTTCAGACCGGCTTCAGACCGGGTTCAGACCGGGTTCAGACCGGCTTCAGACCGGCTTCAGACCGGGTTCAGACCGGGCTCCAGTTGTCAAGACGGGGAAAAAAAATATATTACCGGTGCATAACAGTAACAACGTAGACGTTAGCTCTGCGTAGACGTTAGCTCTACACGGACGTTAGCTCTGCGCGGACGTTAGCTCTGCGCGGAGGTTAGCTCTGTGCGGACGTTAGCTCTGCGCGGACGTTAGCTCTGCGCGGACGTTAGCTCTGCGCGAACGTTAGCTCTGCGCGACGTTAGCTCTGCGCGACGTTAGCTCTGCGCGACGTTAGCTCTGCGCGACGTTAGCTCTGCGCGACGTTAGCTCTGCGCGACGTTAGCTCTGCGCGACGTTAGCTCTGCGCGACGTTAGCTCTGCGCGACGTTAGCTCTGCGCGACGTTAGCTCTGCGCGACGTTAGCTCTGCGCGGACGTTAGTTACACGAAACACGCGGTGGTTTTATCTCATTATCATCAAACATTTTACATCCGAAGTCAGACTTAACTCCGCCCCTTTTTCTCACATCCATCCGCAGTTCAAATGTTTAACTTTTACCGACTTTGAGCCAGTATTTATCGGGAGAACGGTCGTATTCCGAGATCAAATTCTTTTAAACAAATCTCAAAATACGTGTCGAATCAGGTAACGACCGCGCACCTTGGCCCGCCCACCTTGGCCCGCCCACCTTGCCACGCCCAGCTTGGCCCGCCCACTTTGCCACGCCCACCTTGCCACGCCCGCTTCACCTCATCCACATTCTTTGACCTCTGTTGCATGCTAAAGACGATTGAACTCACGACCCGCTGTGACCCAAAGCCTCTTCTGTGGATTTGTGTATTTCAGGTTTCCACTAAACGACCGACGCGCTTGAACGACCTTTGACATTTCACCCGTCTTTTTGTTTCTGCTTATGATTTACATTTCCCCGGACGCTCCACACTGCCCCCTGCTGTCCATTCTATTGTCCATTCTACTGTCCATCCTCCTGTCCATTCTACTGTCCGTCCTCCTGTCCATCCTCCTATCCATCCTCCTATCCATTCTCCTGTCCATTCTACTGTCCATTCTACTGTCCATTCTACTGTCCATCCTCCTGTCCATCCTCCTGTTCATCCTCCTGTCCATCCTCCTGTCCATCCTCCTGTTCATCCTCCTGTCCATCCTCCTGTCCATCCTCCTGTTCATCCTCCTGTCCATTCTACTGTCCATTCTATTGTCCATCCTCCTGTCTGTCCTCTTGTCCATTCTCCTGTCCATTCTACTGTCCATCCTCCTGTCCATCCTCCTGTCCATTCTACTGTCCATTCTACTGTCCATCCTCCTGTCCATTCTACTGTCCATCCTCCTGTCCATCCTCCTGTCCATTCTACTGTCCGTCCTCCTGTCCATCCTCCTATCCATCCTCCTGTCCATCCTCCTGTCCATCCTCCTGTTCATTCTCCTGTCCATTCTACTGTCCATTATATTGTCCATCCTCCTGTCTGTCCTCTTGTCCATTCTCCTGTCCATTCTACTGTCCATCCTCCTGTCCATCCTCCTGTCCATTCTACTGTCCATTCTACTGTCCATCCTCCTGTCCATTCTACTGTCCATCCTCCTGTCCATCCTCCTGTGCATCCTCCCGTCCATCCTCCTGTCCGTCCTACTGTCCATCCTCCTGTCCGTCCTCCTGTCCATCCTCCTGTCCATCTTGCTGTCCATTATCCTGTCCATCCTCCTGTCCATCCTCCTGTCCATCCTCCCGTCCATCCTCCTGTCCATCCTCCCGTCCATCCTCCTTTCACGTTGAGTAGCGCTCAGACGAGATGGGACGAGGACGACGACGCGGCTCTTTTCCCGCTTCCGTCTGCATCATTTTCCAACTCTTCCCGACGTCGTATAAACTTCAGACGCAGCTTTAGAGCTGCTCGTTGTTGGCGTTTGTTTGTGTAAATAAAGTTCTGTGAGACGTTTAAACAAAGTGCACGGATCAACAGCCGAACTGACGATAGACGACGATGGACGTGTGATTACGTCAAACTCCAGCCATTGAGAAAAGAAAAGTATTAATCAGGAGTTTACGCTAATGAATCTCACGTTCTGTTCAGATTACGCAGCGAGGCTTTATCTCAACAACACTGATTATATTTACTCGTTATTTAATCATCTTAAAGGAGACATAGAACTTAAAGGAGACATATGACATAGAACTTAAAGGAGACATATTCTGTCACATCAACTTGAACTTTGAACCTTTTCACATCAGGGTTTTCCTCATCCTTCGTTGACTCAAAGTCAGTTAATCCTGTTTTGTCCTGTAAACTCTGTTTTCCCCTACCCCCTAGCCCCGCCCACATCCCTGTACTGAGGGACTATTTCAAAAATGAAGAGCGAGTGACACGATTAGAGTTCTAAAATGTCACGGAGCTTGACAATGACAAATGACAATCTGCTGCTTATCGCTGTAAAGAGGTGGGGCTTATCGCTGTAAAGAGGCGGGGCTTATCGCTGTAAAGAGGCGGGGCTTATCGCTGTAAAGAGGCGGGGCTTATCGCTGTAAAGAGGCGGGGCTTATCGCTGTAAAGAGGCGGGGCTTATCGCTGTAAAGAGGCGGGGCTTATCGCTGTAAAGAGGCGGGGCTTATCGCTGTAAAGAGGTGGGGCTTATCGCTGTAAAGAGGCGGGGCTTATCGCTGTAAAGAGGTGGGGCTTATCGCTGTAAAGAGGCGGGGCTTATCGCTGTAAAGAGGCGGGGCTTATCGCTGTAAAGAGGTGGGGCTTATCGCTGTAAAGAGGCGGGGCTTATCGCTGTAAAGAGGTGGGGCTTATTGCTGTAAAGAGGCGGGGCTTATCGTTGTAAAGAGGCTGTAAAGAGGCGGGGCTTATCGCTGTAAAGAGGCGGGGCTTATCGCTGTAAAGAGGTGGGGCTTATCTCTGTAAAGAGGCGGGGCTTATCGCTGTAAAGAGGCGGGGCTTATTGCTGTAAAGAGGCGGGGCTTATCGCTGTAAAGAGGCTGTAAAGAGGTGGGGCTTATCGCTGTAAAGAGGCGGGGCTTATCGCTGTAAAGAGGCGGGGCTTATCGCTGTAAAGAGGTGGGGCTTATCGCTGTAAAGAGGTGGGGCTTATCGCTGTAAAGAGGCGGGGCTTATCTCTGTAAAGAGGCGGGGCTTATCACTGTAAAGAGGTGGGGCTTATCGCTGTAAAGAGGCGGGGCTTATCGCTGTAAAGAGGCGGGGCTTATCGCTGTAAAGAGGCGGGGCTTATCGCTGTAAAGAGGTGGGGCTTATCGCTGTAAAGAGGCGGGGCTTATCGCTGTAAAGAGGTGGGGCTTATTGCTGTAAAGAGGCGGGGCTTATCGTTGTAAAGAGGCTGTAAAGAGGTGGGGCTTATCGCTGTAAAGAGGTGGGGCTTATCTCTGTAAAGAGGCGGGGCTTATCGCTGTAAAGAGGCGGGGCTTATTGCTGTAAAGAGGCGGGGCTTATCGTTGTAAAGAGGCTGTAAAGAGGTGGGGCTTATCGCTGTAAAGAGGCGGGGCTTATCGCTGTAAAGAGGCGGGGCTTATCGCTGTAAAGAGGTGGGGCTTATCGCTGTAAAGAGGCGGGGCTTATCTCTGTAAAGAGGCGGGGCTTATAGCTGTAAAGAGGCGGGGCTTATCACTGTAAAGAGGTGGGGCTTATCGCTGTAAAGAGGCGGGGCTTATCGCTGTAAAGAGGCGGGGCTTATCGCTGTAAAGAGGTGGGGCTTATCTGTTCAGTTCAATGTGAAGCACCTGAAACAGACCATAATATGTCTCCTTTAAAGTCCCAGTGTGTTTCTTTTTAGCCAAAGACATAAAATAGCATGTTTTTCATAATATTCTGGTTTTAACTCTTTATATAGAAACACGCTCCAAGGAAGTTACTGTCACTTTAAGAAGTTGATTTGTTGTTGTTGACATTTAGATGGTTTGAAGGCGTGGCCTCGTCTGTCTTGTTCTTTATTAAACTGAATTATCATGTCGTCTTCAGCCTCGTATCTTCTCGTGTTTGTCGTTTGTTTTCGAGGAGGTGAGGCGGGGCCTCGGGGCGGGGCCTCGGGGCGGGGCCTCGGGGCGGGGCCTTGGGGCGGGGTGCAGTGGCAGAGCGTTGCTCCTGAATGTTCCATGAAGCAGCTCGACTTCTGCATCACACAAACATGTCGCCCGCTCGTCACACCGTCTCCCGCGGCGACGTCACGCACTCCAGAGGCTCCGTTTTTCATCAATCCAACTTTATTTGTTCAACACATTTTACAAACGAGACAATTTTCACAAAATGGCAACGTAAAACACACATTTAGCTCAAAATCACCTGAAAATCCCCCGCCCCCTAAACCCTTGCCCCGCCCCCTGAACCCCAGCCCCTCCCCCTGAACCCTGGCCCCGCCCCTCTGCTTGTAAATGGAAGGTGGTGTCCGACTCCTCGATGTGTGAAGTCTTTGTCTTCTCCCGCTGTCCAGAAGGTTCTCCTCCATCGCTGCCTCCAGCCGTTGACCTCCGCGGCTCCCGGCTCGGAGCTAGCGTTCTAACACTGTAGCCTTTAGCGGTGGTGGCGGCGTTAGCGTTAGCCCGGTCCTGCTGACCGGCGCCGCAAGGTCAGCAGCTGCTGCGGCCGGACGTGGAGGAAGTGAAGAGGAAAGAGGGAGAGAAGCTTAACCATAAAAACACACTTCAAAGCGTAATGGCCACAGAAAAACAGAAAAAGAACCAAAAACAGAAAAATGAACGTGTTAATTCTGTTTTTACATTAGCCTGATAAAGATGTGTCGCACTAAACGTGAACGGAGCAAGAAAGAACCACGAGAAATGCAGAAATATCCATGTATTTCCAAAGTCTTTTTCCATCAGCTGTTTTTACCGTCACTTTTAATTCTTTAAATCTTAAACAATTCTCTCCATATCTTAATTTAAACTCCAGATTCCCACACGTCTTCCTCCTCTGATCCTTTAAACCCTTTTTACATCTATAACACTGTTAAAAACACACACGTTGCTCTAAATAAATAGAATTAAACACTTTTAATACAAACAATTAGTGTTTGAAGTGGCTTAATGACCCCACGTGTGCAAAAACAGCAAAAATAATATATATATATTGTTCCAGGGATTTTTTATTGAACAATAAGAGTTAATTATTGTGACAGAGAGAAAGAGGAAACGGAGACGCCTGGAGGCAAACGCCGGCCCTCGCTCCAGATGGAGGAAACACCCAGAATGTTCTTAAAGTCAAACATTCTGAGGGTTCTCGGGGGTTTTAAAGCACGGCACGCTCTGGGGTGACTTCAAGCCTCATCGTTCTTCTGCTTTTTCTTTCTAATACGTGTCCTTTAAGTTGTACACGTGGATTAAAGGACACTTATTAATTATTATGTACTTTTTCTCTCTTTTTTAACTCTGTTCTCTCATCATTCTTCTTCTTGACCTCTGAACGTCTGTGGGTCAAATTAAGCGTCTCTTTCATCAAACCCACGTCTAATATGTGTCCTTTAAGTTGTACACATATTTTCTCTCTGTGTTTAAGAGATTTCTACTAAATAAATGCTAAATAAGTAAAATGGTCACGCTTATTTCTAGAATTGTTCAGTGAAATACACTTACAGCACTGGAAGATCATTTCAAGGACATTTCTGTGTAAAACAAGTGTATTTTTCTAGTTTTAAGAAGGTCATTTTGTGTTTCTCGAGACAAACATTTACAAAACAAACACAATGACACAAAATATGAATAAAACAGAGAGAAACCAACGTGACAGACCTGCTTCAAATCACCACCTTTATCTTTTGTTTGAGTTTTGTGAAGTTTTTCAGGACTAAATATCAAAATGTGAACCTGAAAAATCCTCACAAACATCTCGGACGTTTCAACGCTCCAAACGTCTAATGAAACCTCTGGCTCCTGGCGCTGAGCCTGTTAGCGGTTAGCTCGTAGCATGTCGCTGGATCCTCTCCGCCTGAAACAAAAAACACGCGGTGGACGGCTCACGCGCCAGATCCGGGCCCAAAACCCTTATAAGACATGTCAGATCAGGAAACCAATCACACGCCAAAGCCACGGCTGCCGCGGCGACGTGGGCGGAGTCTGCGGCCTTGAAAACGCTGTGGAGTCACAAACGTTCACATTATATTTAGACTTAAACTGTTTGAACTGACGATCTCGTCTTTGGAATAATCTAATGTTGAGTTTGTGACAGTTTTTGTTTCACATGGTTAGAAACTGTAAAAAAAAAAAAAGTTAAATAAAGTTTTTCAAAAAAAGGTTTCAGAAAGTTTAGCATTTTTAAAGCAAAAAAAGTTTTTTTTTCGTCCTTTCACGTTTCAGAAAAAGAAAATTTAAGTAAAAATCCTTTACTTTGATAAAATAACTTTTAGCTTGTTATTTTTTACACTTTATTCTTAAACTTATACATTGTGTTTCGCACACGTGACGAACACGTGACGAACACGCAGCGGGAACACGACCCTCGACCTGCTGCCGCTCTCAGAGGTCGTGACCTCCGGGGGTCGCGGGTGCATCCGAGCTCGTCTCCTGCTCCGGTGCAAACGTCACGCCGACGCCCTGAAGACGCTGAAGTTTAACGGTCACATGATCGTCTCCCGTGTTCCATCACGTGTTAAAGAGGTCATACGTGTTGAAGAGGTCATACGTGTTAAAGAGGTCATACGTGTTGAAGAGGTCATACGTGTTAAAGAGGTCATACGTGTTAAAGAGGTCATACGTGTTAAAGAGGTCATACGTGTGAGTTAAACGTGTGTTTTTATAATTCTGACTTAGTTTGAAGCTGTGGTCAATATTTATCACAGTTTTACTTAAGTCGCAGTTTGTAAAGAAAGTTTGAAAAATAAGAGTTTAAAATGACAGGAAGTGGAGCTGAATCCCTCTGTGATGTCATCAGTGTGCGACACATGGTTGGACTAAATAAAGGTGTTTTATGGTCTTATTGTGTCAGATCAGAACTGTTGTGTCATTTATGTGGAGTCTGGCTCTTGTTTACAGTCTGGTTGCTATGGAAACAGCTGTGGAATCACCTCTGTGTCACATCTGTGCTCACGTCCAACCAGGAAGTGCAATTATAAACTTTACACAAACGGACCAAACGTTGAGTCAGATCTGAAACATAAATATCACTTTTATCAAAAATATCAGACTAAAAAGATGAAACTGTTGCAGGAAAAGCACAATCTCTTTTGTAAATTGTTCGGACTCGAGCGACTTTTCCTTTTGCCGGTGTGAACGCCGCAGGTCACGTGACCCCGCTGCAGGCACACTCCGACCCCCGACCTCTGACCTCTGGCAGGACGACCTCCCATTACATCACAATTACCTCCAACAAATGGTTTTCCTTCAGGTTTCACGAGGTGTTTGTGTCGGCCTGATTTACGAGCCAGGTTTAGAGCAGAGGCGAGGCTGGACCAAGACTTAGAGCTCTACATGTTTACAGCTCTACATGTTTAGAGCTCTACATGTTTACAGCTCTACATGTTTACAGCTCTACATGTTTACAGCTCTACATGTTTACAGCTCTACATGTTTACAGCTCTACATGTTTACAGCTCTACATGTTTACAGCTCTACATGTTTACAGCTCTACATGTTTAGAGCTCTACATGTTTACAGCTCTACATGTTTACAGCTCTACATGTTTACAGCTCTACATGTTTACAGCTCTACATGTTTACAGCTCTACATGTTTAGAGCTCTACATGTTTACAGCTCTACATGTTTACAGCTCTACATGTTTAGAGCTCTACATGTTTACAGCTCTACATGTTTACAGCTCTACATGTTTACAGCTCTACATGTTTAGAGCTCTACATGTTTACAGCTCTACATGTTTAGAGCTCTACATGTTTACAGCTCTACATGTTTACAGCTCTACATGTTTACAGCTCTACATGTTTAGAGCTCTACATGTTTACAGCTCTACATGTTTACAGCTCTACATGTTTACAGCTCTACATGTTTACAGCTCTACATGTTTACAGCTCTACATGTTTACAGCTCTACATGTTTACAGCTCTACATGTTTAGAGCTCTACATGTTTACAGCTCTACATGTTTACAGCTCTACATGTTTACAGCTCTACATGTTTACAGCTCTACATGTTTACAGCTCTACATGTTTAGAGCTCTACATGTTTACAGCTCTACATGTTTACAGCTCTACATGTTTACAGCTCTACATGTTTAGAGCTCTACATGTTTACAGCTCTACATGTTTACAGCTCTACATGTTTACAGCTCTACATGTTTACAGCTCTACATGTTTACAGCTCTACATGTTTACAGCTCTACATGTTTACAGCTCTACATGTTTACAGCTCTACATGTTTACAGCTCTACATGTTTACAGCTCTACATGTTTACAGCTCTACATGTTTACAGCTCTACATGTTTACAGCTCTACATGTTTACAGCTCTACATGTTTAGAGCTCTACATGTTTACAGCTCTACATGTTTACAGCTCTACATGTTTACAGCTCTACATGTTTACAGCTCTACATGTTTACAGCTCTACATGTTTAGAGCTCTACATGTTTACAGCTCTACATGTTTACAGCTCTACATGTTTACAGCTCTACATGTACATGTCAGTATATTTAGGGCAGATTGCTCTGACTCGTGTCACTTGCTGAACATCTGAAACTCCTTGTAGAGTCTAAATATCTGCAGGTGAAACTCGAGCTCCTGCGGCTGGAGCAGAAACAGAAACATGTTTTGCACTTTATCCTTCACTTCTCATTACTCTGCACCGCTCTGTGTTCGTGCCCTGTGCTCGGGCCCTGTGCTCGGGCCCTGTGCTCGGGCCCTGTGCTCGGGCTCTGTGCTCGGGCCCTGTGTTCGTGCCCTGTGCTCGGGCTCTGTGCTCGGGCTCTGTGCTCGGGCCCTGTGCTCGGGCTCTGTGCTCGGGCCCTGTGCTCGGGCTCTGTGCTCGGGCCCTGTGTTCGTGCCCTGTGCTCGGGCCCTGTGCTCGGGCCCTGTGCTCGGGCCCTGTGCTCGGGCCCTGTGCTCGGGCTCTGTGCTCGGGCTCTGTGCTCGGGCCCTGTGTTCGGGCCCTGTGTTCGGGCCCTGTGCTCGGGCCCTGTGCTCGGGCCCTGTGCTCGTGCCCTGTGCTCGGGCTCTGTGCTCGGGCCCTGTGCTCGGGCTCTGTGCTCGGGCCCTGTGCTCGGGCCCTGTGTTCGGGCTCTGTGTTCGGGCCCTGTGCTTGTGCCCTGTGCTCGGGCTCTGTGCTCGGGCCCTGTGCTCGGGCTCTGTGCTCGGGCCCTGTGCTCGGGCCCTGTGCTCGGGCCCTGTGCTCGGGCTCTGTGCTCGGGCTCTGTGCTCGGGCCCTGTGCTCGGGCCCTGTGCTCGGGCTCTGTGTTTGGGCCCTGTGCTCGGGCTCTGTGTTCGGGCTCCGTGCTCGGGCTCCGTGCTCGGGCTCTGTGCTCGGGCCCTGTGCTCGGGCTCTGTGTTTGGGCCCTGTGCTCGGGCTCTGTGTTCGGGCTCCGTGCTCGGGCTCCGTGCTCGGGCTCTGTGCGCCGCCTCGCTCCAGCTGCAGCTCCGGCTGTAACTCAGACCGCTCACCATCAATGACACAAACCAGGCCCGCGCGCACAGCTCATTAGCCGCTAGCCCTGTAGCGTTAGCATCAGCTCAGTGTCCGATTGCAAGCGCTGTGGCTCGTTTCTGCTGTTCGGAGTCGAGGATTGTTTTGTTTGAATCTGCTCAGAGGTGTTTTAGGTTTCAGCCCCACGTCTACACATATTTCTCATGACGTGTTCTTTTAGCGTGTTCTTTTAGCGTGTTCTTTTAGCCTGTTCTTTTAAGCCTGTTCTTTTAGCGTGTTCTTTTAGCGTGTTCTTTTAGAATGTTCTTTTAGCATGTTCTTTTAGCATGTTCTTTTAGCGTGTTCTTTTAGAATGTTCTTTTAGCATGTTCTTTTAGCGTGTTCTTTTAGCATGTTCTTTTAGCATGTTCTTTTAGCGTGTTCTTTTAGAATGTTCTTTTAGCGTGTTCTTTTAGCCTGTTCTTTTAGCTGTTCTTTTAGCGTGTTCTTTTAGCGTGTTCTTTTAGCGTGTTCTTTTAGAATGTTCTTTTAGCGTGTTCTTTTAGCGTGTTCTTTTAGAATGTTCTTTTAGCGTGTTCTTTTAGCGTGTTCTTTTAGCGTGTTCTTTTAGCGTGTTCTTTTAGAAAAGAAAGACCTTCTTTAAACAGAAATGGAGGGCTTAGGTTTAATCCTCCTGTTATCTATAATGGGATACTGAACCCCTGGAAAGGTAGAGGACCAGGACCAGGGAATTCAAATGCTAATCAGGTCCTCAGGGTGGTCAGGGTCTCACAAAGACAAAGAGGTTTCTAATAGCCCATTAAGATTCTGAATAGGCTCGGTAGATACAAGGGGGAGTTTCTGTTGAAACAAACAACTCTTTCTACTTCAGGAAGGCTCCGCCCAATGGGCGGGTCTTACCACAGAACAGTATTAATATGGGAGTTCTCGACCTAAATTCTGTTATTGACAATGACTCTTGGATGAAGTCGAAACGTCTAATTTTTCAAACTGAGTCCAGATGAAACAACTGAAGCTTTTTCTACTATGGAACACGCCTGGACCATGAGGGATTACACCGACATATTTCTTTTAGAATGTTCTTTTAGCGTGTTCTTTTAGAATGTTCTTTTAGCGTGTTCTTTTAGCCTGTTCTTTTAGTGTGTTCTTTTAGCGTGTTCTTTTAGAATGTTCTTTTAGCATGTTCTTTTAGCATGTTCTTTTAGCATGTTCTTTTAGAATGTTCTTTTAGCGTGTTCTTTTAGCCTGTTCTTTTAGCCTGTTCTTTTAGCGTGTTCTTTTAGCGTGTTCTTTTAGAATGTTCTTTTAGCGTGTTCTTTTAGCGTGTTCTTTTAGAATGTTCTTTTAGCGTGTTCTTTTAGCCTGTTCTTTTAGCGTGTTCTTTTAGAATGTTCTTTTAGCTTGTTCTTTTAGCGTGTTCTTTTAGCGTGTTCTTTTAGCATGTTCTTTTAGCGTATTATTTTAACGTGTCCTTTTAGCGTGTTCTTTTAGAATGTTCTTTTAGCGTGTTATTTTAGCGTGTTCTTTTAGCCTGTTCTTTTAGCCTGTTCTTTTAGCGTGTTCTTTTAGCGTGTTCTTTTAGAATGTTCTTTTAGCGTGTTCTTTTAGCGTGTTTTTTTAGAATGTTCTTTTAGCGTGTTCTTTTAGCCTGTTCTTTTAGCGTGTTCTTTTAGAATGTTCTTTTAGCGTGTTCTTTTAGCGTGTTCTTTTAGCGTGTTCTTTTAGCATGTTCTTTTAGCGTGTTCTTTTAGTGTGTTCTTTTAGCATGTTCTTTTAGCGTGTTCTTTTAGAATGTTCTTTTAGCGTGTTCTTTTAGCGTGTTCTTTTAGCGTGTTCTTTTAGAATGTTATTTTAGCATGTTCTTTTAGCGTGTTCTTTTAGAATGTTCTTTTAGCTTGTTCTTTTAGCCTGTTCTTTTAGCATGTTCTTTTAGCGTATTATTTTAACGTGTCCTTTTAGCGTGTTCTTTTAGAATGTTCTTTTAGCGTGTTCTTTTAGCGTGTTCTTTTAGCCTGTTCTTTTAGCCTGTTCTTTTAGCGTGTTCTTTTAGTGTGTTCTTTTAGAATGTTCTTTTAGCGTGTTCTTTTAGCGTTTTCTTTTAGAATGTTCTTTTAGCGTGTTCTTTTAGAATGTTCTTTTAGCGTGTTCTTTTAGCCTGTTCTTTTAGCGTGTTCTTTTAGAATGTTCTTTTAGCGTGTTCTTTTAGCGTGTTCTTTTAGCCTGTTCTTTTAGCCTGTTCTTTTAGCGTGTTCTTTTAGCGTTTTCTTTTAGAATGTTCTTTTAGCGTGTTCTTTTAGAATGTTCTTTTAGCGTGTTCTTTTAGCCTGTTCTTTTAGCGTGTTCTTTTAGAATGTTCTTTTAGCGTGTTCTTTTAGCTTGTTCTTTTAGCGTGTTCTTTTAGCATGTTCTTTTAGCGTATTATTTTAACGTGTCCTTTTAGCGTGTTCTTGTCGTTCTTCATCTTTAGAGCGTTCATCGTCCGCTGTGGGCGTGACTCATGAACCTTCTCCGGATCGTGAGCTGTGATTGGCCGTTTGGGTTGAAACCGTTTGGACGCGTCTGGCTTTGATTTACTTCAGTCAAATGGGTCTTTTCCTTGACAAATGAAGGTTTCCTGTGTTTTTCATAGTAAACAAAACCAATCAGGAGTGACCTCATTAAAGGCGTGTCCTGTGCATCGTTAGGGCGGTTAAATGGGGCGTGGCACTGGCAGAAGCTCTCAAAACGGTGAAGTCTAAAAGCGCTAATCCAGGAGTGAAAAGGACGATTAACCTCACGATTGATTAAACCCTCGGATACGATTGGTCGATCCAGACACTCCTGGACCTCCCTCGCCTGGACCTCCCTTGCCTGCACCTTGCTATCCTGGACCTTGCTCTCCTGGCACTCTCTCACCTTGACCTCCCTCGTCTGGACCTCCCTCACCTTGACCTCCCTCGCCTGGACCTCCCTTGCCTGCACCTTGCTATCCTGGACCTTGCTCTCCTGGCACTCTCTCACCTTGACCTCCCTCGTCTGGACCTCCCTCACCTGGACCTCCCTCGCCTGGACCTCCCTCGCCTACACCTCCCTCATCTGGACCTCCCTCACCTTGACCTCCCTCGCCTGGACCTCCTTCGTCTGGACATCCCTCGCCTTGACCTCCCTCGCCTGGACCTCCCTTGTCTGGACATCCCTCGTCTTGACATCCCTTGCCTTGACCTCCCTCGCCTTGACCTCCCTCGCCTGGACCTCCCTCGTCTGGACATCCCTTGCCTTGACCTCCCTCGCCTGGGCCTCGACCGGGCCTCGCGCTCCTCGTCCCGGACTCAAACTGGCGCGTTGTGGTCAGAGGCGGCGTGTCCGCTCGAAGAGCGAGTCACTCTGAAGCAGTTCAACCGCCGCCGGAGGCTCTAATGCGGCCGGAATCCCACTGACCGCGGCCAGTTTAGGACTTTAGCCCAGAGTAATTTCATTTGTTTTGTTTGTTAGCGCCGTTTAACCACTTTCCGCACTAATCCCATCACCTCAGGGTCGCACACACACACACACACAGTCACACACACACAGTCACAGCCGTAACTCACTTAGGGTGGGACTGTCTCGCATTTGCCCGAGTCCTGAGAAGAACGTGACCTTCTCTGCATCGTCTTCATCTTCACCTTTGACCTCAGAGGCAACATCCACTTCAAACACGAGATGTAGAAAAGAGGAACTAAAGAGTCAATCCTCGGGAACCGACTGTCGTGGTGAAGGTTCCACCACAGGACCACCACAGGACCCCCACAGGACCACCACAGGACAATCACAGGACCCCCACAGGACCACCACAGGACCACCACAGGACCACCACAGGACCCCCACAGGACCACCACAGGACCACCACAGGACCACCACAGGACCCCCACAGGACCACCACAGGACCCCCACAGGACCACCACAGGACCCCCACAGGACCACCACAGGACCACCACAGGACCACCACAGGACCACCACAGGACCACCACAGGACAATCACAGGACCCCCACAGGACCACCACAGGACCACCACAGGACCCCCACAGGACCACCACAGGACCCCCACAGGACCATCACAGGACCCCCACAGGACCACCACAGGACCCCCACAGGACCATCACAGGACCACCACAGGACCCCCACAGGACCATCACAGGACCATCACAGGACCATCACAGGACCATCACAGGACCCCCACAGGACCCCCACAGGACCCCCACAGGACCACCACAGGACCCCCACAGGACCCCCACAGGACCCACACAGGACCACCACAGGACCCCCACAGGACCACCACAGGACCCCCACAGGACCATCACAGGACCCCCACAGGACCACCACAGGACCATCACAAGACCACCACAGGACCACCACAGGACCACCACAGGACCCCCACAGGACCACCACAGGACCCCCACAGGACCATCACAGGACCCCCACAGGACCACCACAGGACCCCCACAGGACCACCACAGGACCCCCACAGGACCATCACAGGACCACCACAGGACCACCACAGGACCACCACCTTTAGACTCCTTTAACACAGGGACATTATTAAGACGAGAGTGCGGATTACTGAAAACATGTTCGTTGGTGAATATCTATTTGGCGACTTTCGGACTCAATAAAATAAATCTGAATTAAAATGACCGGCTTGTACCTGGGGTCAAAGGTCACGCTTCGTGCAGTTTCGCTCCTGTAACACATCTGGAGTTCATGTTTTTAGGTCCATAAATCATCACAGCCTCAAATCTCCTTTATTACAACTGCGTTCTTACATTTTCGTGCCGGGGCAAGCTAGCTTTTGTTTATATCCCCGTGGTGATTCCCTCTGCTGCCAGTAGAGGGAGCGCCAACACAAATCCTCATGATCAAGTGTGGTTTTCACTATTTAAGAAGCAAGTTTAAAGGCCAAAAACAAGCAGAATGTCTCTTTTAAGGTCAATTTGTGTCCTTCTCCTTTGACCCGTCCCTCCTTTGACCCGTCCCTCATTTGACCCGTCCCTCCTTTGACCCGTCCCTCCTTTGACCCGTCCCTCCTTTGACCCGTCCCTCCTTTGACCCGTCCCTCCTTTGACCCGTCCCTCACCTGCTCGTCCATGATCCAGACTCCTCTTTCCTCGCGGACTCGCAGCGTTTCCGGCGCTTTTCCTGGCGTTTTTATCGAATTTCCCGACGAGCCGCGGCTGCTGCCCAAGTGCTAACGAGCGCTAACACGTGCTAACGAGCGCTAACACGTGCTAACGAGGATCGACTGGACAGCGCGGCCTCATGATTCGGGACGGAGATTACATTAGTGACGGAAACTAATTTGTTTTGGGTTTAACTGACACGCGGATACACTCAACGCTGCAGAATATACAGCACGATATACAGAACTACTACTACTACTACTACTACTACGAATACTGCTACTACGACTACTACGAATACTACTTCTACAACTACTACTACTACTACGAATACTACTACTACTACTACCATGTCACACATCAGGTGGAGGCGTCGACGAGAGAGTCGTCATAAAAGAAATATACGCTCAGCACGGACGTGTGCAGTTTGCAGAAAGCGCGCAGATATGGGAACAAATCAATCTAAATGTGATGTGTCCATCTCAGAGATCATGCTGCAATGTCAAATAAATATGGGAAGGAGTGTCTGGAATGCTGCCAATGTATTTTTATTTTTTATTTGTATTTTTTATTTAGTTAATTTTATTGTATTTCTGTTTCTGAAATTTCTTTGTGATTTTAATGCATTTTTCCTGTTGTGAAGCACTTTGAAATGACTTGTGTATGAAATGTACTCTATAGTACTATAAATATACTTGCCTTGCCTACTATTATTACTATTACTATTACTACTACAACTACTACTACTACTACTACTACTACTACTACTTCGACTTCGACGACTACGACACTACGACTACATTCACATTTCACACCACAGTAAACTCTCCATCATTTGTACATTTATAACAAATATTGACAAAACAAATATTTGTACTACTGCATCTGTAACGTTTAAAGGGCGAGTTTGTACCATGTTCTAATGTTCACTATATTTTCTGTATTTGTACCTGTTGTACATATAAATGATAGTTTTACACCGATCGAGCCGGTATTTGTGGAGAAAACGTTGAAAAATCTGTTGAAAATGACAGGAAGTGACATCACAGCAGGGACAGGAAGTGACATCACAGCAGGGACAGGAAGTGACATCACAGCAGGGACAGGAAGTGACATCACACCAGGGACAGGAAGTGACATCACAGCAGGGACAGGAAGTCACATCACACCAGGGACAGGAAGTCACATCACACCAGGGACAGGAAGTGACATCACACCAGGTACAGGAAGTGACATCACACCAGGTACAGGAAGTGACATCACACCAGGGACAGGAAGTCACATCACACCAGGGACAGGAAGTCACATCACACCAGGGACAGGAAGTCACATCACACCAGGGACAGGAAGTGACATCACACCAGGGACATTCATTCCAGTCAAAGTTTATGCAGAATTTACACAAAGAAACAACTTGTTTGACTCTAAACATTAATTCAACAAAATAAAGTTGCTCTCATATATTTATTTTTGTCAAAGTAAAAAACGTCACATTAGATGAGTTTTGGCCCAGTGTTTCCTGGGTAATTTCCTAGTGTGATGTAATCAGTTACAAACAGGAAGTGAAATGATAAACCTAAAAAAATAAGCTCTTCTGCGATAAAGTTTTTTAAAATAATATTTAGCAAAATCTAAATATATCTATGTCTCCCCCTCTCTTCCTGTCTCCCCCCTCTCTCCTCTCCCTCTCTTACCCCTCTCTTCCCCCCCTCGCCCTCCCCCTCACGCTCTCTAAAAGCTCGCCCCTGGTAGAGTCCAGATGTAACACTCTTGGGTCACTGGTCACTGCGCTCGTTGTGTGCGACACAAAGTCGGGAAAACCACAGCGGACGACAAAACATTACACACAAAAAAAGTCTTTTTTTGTGTTTTGAGTTCAGTTTGCTGACCAAAACTCATCTAATGTGACGTTTTTTACGTCACATTAGATGAGTCACATTACTTTTACTTGACAAATATAAATAAATGAGAACAACTTTATTTTGTTGAATTAATGTTTAGAGTCAAAAAAGTTGGTTCTTTGGGTAAATTCTGCATAAACTTTGACTGGAATGAATGTCCCTGGTGTGATGTGACTTCCTGTACCTGGTGTGATGTGACTTCCTGTCCCTGGTGTGATGTGACTTCCTGTCCCTGGTGTGATGTCACTTCCTGTCCCTGGTGTGATGTCACTTCCTGTCCCTGGTGTGATGTGACTTCCTGTCCCTGGTGTGATGTGACTTCCTGTCCCTGGTGTGATGTGACTTCCTGTCCCTGGTGTGATGTGACTTCCTGTCCCTGGTGTGATGTCACTTCCTGTCCCTGGTGTGATGTCACTTCCTGTCCCTGGTGTGATGTCACTTCCTGTCCCTGGTGTGATGTGACTTCTTGTCCCTGGTGTGATGTGACTTCCTGTCCCTGGTGTGATGTGACTTCCTGTATCTGGTGTGATATGCCATTTATAAACCAGGACTAAACCAGGACTAAACAGGTCTAAACCAGGACTAAACCAGGTCTAAACCAGGTCTAAACCAGGTCTAAACCAGGTCTAAACCAGGTCTAAACCAGGTCTAAACCAGGACTAAACCAAGTCTAAATCGGGTCTAAACCAGAACTAAACCACAGTGTGACAGAAAAGGCAGTTGAACCTGAGCTTGTTTCTCAGACTGTTGCTGTGCCCTCGGGCCAGACACTCTGATGTTTGAACGTGTTTGAACGGTCGAGTGCTCATTGATGGAAAGTGCCGTATAAAAGTGCTGTTACACAACACACGGGTGTTCTTTTGAGAGCTTTCTGAAGATCGGCCCGGATGCCCTACCCATGAACTCCAGCCTGGAGTTCACCTCCTGATAATGTGATCAGACTGAATGTGATTATGAACCGAAGGGTCAGAGTGCATCTGTGGGTCTGAGTCTAACCCAGGGCTAAACCAGGTCTAAACCAGGTCTAAACTAGATCTAAACCAGGTCTAAACCAGTTCTAACCCAGGTCTAAGCCAGGTCTAAGCCAGGTCCAAACCAGGTCTAAACCAGGTCTAACCCAGGTCTAAGCCAGGTCTAAGCCAGGTCTAAGCCAGGTCTAAGCCAGGTCTAAGCCAGGTCCAAACCAGGTCTAAACCAGGACTAAACCAGGACTAAACCAGGTCTAAACCAGGTCCAAACCAAGGCTAAACCAGGTTTAAACCAGGACTAAATCTGATTTAGTGAACTTTACACATGATCTCATTTCATGTTCTTTGCCAATATGTCTAATCTTCCTCAACAGAAAACATTTTCAGTTCTTCTGTTCTTTTAATCGATGCCGACACATTTGTCCAGAAGAAGTTTGCACTAAATGTATTTTGTCTTGAGTAATCTTCCCCCTCTCTTCTCTTCCATGTGCTGCGTCCCGTCTCCTCTGCTTCTCCAGGTGAGTCGCACTTTTATAAACCTTTACCCTCCCGTTGCTCCTCCTCACCACAGGGGGCGCTCCACACACTTGTATAAACCCTTCAGTTGCTCCTCCTCACCACACGGGGCGCTCCACACACTTGTATAAACCCTTCAGTTGCACCTCCTCACCACACGGGGCCCTTCAGTTGCACCTCCTCACCACACGGGGCGCTCCACACACTTGTATAAACCCTTCAGTTGCACCTCCTCACCACACGGGGCGCTCCACACACTTGTATAAACCCTTCAGTTGCTCCTCCTCACCACACGGGGCGCTCCACACACTTGTATAAACCCTTCAGTTGCTCCTCCTCACCACAGGGGGCGCTCCACACACTTGTATAAACCCTTCAGTTGCATCTCCTCACCACACGGGCCGCTCCACACACTTGTATAAACCCTTCAGTTGCTCCTCCTCACCACACGGGGCGCTCCACACACTTGTATAAACCCTTCAGTTGCTCCAACTCACCACAGGGGGCGCTCCACACACTTGTATAAACCCTTCAGTTGCACCTCCTCACCACACGGGGCGCTCCACACACTTGTATAAACCCTTCAGTTGCTCCTCCTCACCACAAGGTGCGCTCCACACACTTGTATAAACCCTTCAGTTGCTCCTCCTCTCCACAGGGGGCGCTCCACACACTTGTATAAACCCTTCAGTTGCACCTCCTCACCACAAGGTGCGCTCCACACACTTGTATAAACCCTTCAGTTGCTCCTCCTCTCCACAGGGGGCGCTCCACACACTTGTATAAACCCTTCAGTTGCACCTCCTCACCACACGGGGCGCTCCACACACTTATATAAACCCTTCAGTTGCACCTCCTCACCACACGGGGCGCTCCACACACTTGTATAAACCCTTCAGTTGCACCTCCTCACCACACGGGGCCCTTCAGTTGCTCCTCCTCACCACACGGGGCGCTCCACACACTTGTATAAACCCTTCAGTTGCACCTCCTCACCACACGGGGCGCTCCACACACTTGTATAAACCCTTCAGTTGCTCCTCCTCACCACACGGGGCGCTCCACACACTTGTATAAACCCTTCAGTTGCTCCTCCTCACCACAGGGGGCGCTCCACACACTTGTATAAACCCTTCAGTTGCATCTCCTCACCACACGGGGCGCTCCACACACTTGTATAAACCCTTCAGTTGCTCCTCCTCACCACACGGGGCGCTCCACACACTTGTATAAACCCTTCAGTTGCTCCTCCTCACCACAGGGGGCGCTCCACACACTTGTATAAACCCTTCAGTTGCACCTCCTCACCACACGGGGCGCTCCACACACTTGTATAAACCCTT
Source organism: Eucyclogobius newberryi (assembly GCF_026437365.1). Lineage (NCBI taxonomy): Eukaryota > Metazoa > Chordata > Actinopteri > Gobiiformes > Gobiidae > Eucyclogobius > Eucyclogobius newberryi. The sequence continues at coordinate 36,525,782 of NW_027315724.1, forward strand.
CAGTTGCTCCTCCTCACCACAAGGTGCGCTCCACACACTTGTATAAACCCTTCAGTTGCTCCTCCTCCCCACAGGGGGCGCTCCACACACTTGTATAAACCCTTCAGTTGCACCTCCTCACCACACGGGGCGCTCCACACACTTGTATAAACCCTTCAGTTGCTCCTCCTCTCCACAGGGGGCGCTCCACACACTTGTATAAACCCTTCAGTTGCACCTCCTCACCACACGGGGCGCTCCACACACTTATATAAACCCTTCAGTTGCACCTCCTCACCACACGGGGCGCTCCACACACTTGTATAAACCCTTCAGTTGCTCCTCCTCACCACAGGGGGCGCTCCACACACTTGTATAAACCCTTCAGTTGCATCTCCTCACCACACGGGGCGCTCCACACACTTGTATAAACCCTTCAGTTGCTCCTCCTCACCACACGGGGCGCTCCACACACTTGTATAAACCCTTCAGTTGCTCCTCCTCACCACACGGGGCGCTCCACACACTTGTATAAACCCTTCAGTTGCTCCTCCTCACCACAAGGTGCGCTCCACACACTTGTATAAACCCTTCAGTTGCTCCTCCTCTCCACAGGGGGCGCTCCACACACTTGTATAAACCCTTCAGTTGCTCCTCCTCTCCACAGGGGGCGCTCCACACACTTGTATAAACCCTTCAGTTGCACCTCCTCACCACACGGGGCGCTCCACACACTTATATAAACCCTTCAGTTGCACCTCCTCACCACACGGGGCGCTCCACACACTTATATAAACCCTTCAGTTGCACCTCCTCACCACACGGGGCGCTCCACACACTTATATAAACCCTTCAGTTGCACCTCCTCACCACACGGGGCGCTCCACACACTTGTATAAACCCTTCAGTTGCACCTCCTCACCACACGGGGCGCTCCACACACTTGTATAAACCCTTCAGTTGCACCTCCTCACCACACGGGGCGCTCCACACACTTATATAAACCCTTCAGTTGCACCTCCTCACCACACGGGGCGCTCCACACACTTGTATAAACCCTTCAGTTGCACCTCCTCACCACACGGGGCGCTCCACACACTTGTATAAACCCTTCAGTTGCACCTCCTCACCACACGGGGCGCTCCACACACTTATATAAACCCTTCAGTTGCACCTCCTCACCACACGGGGCGCTCCACACACTTATATAAACCCTTCAGTTGCACCTCCTCACCACACGGGGCGCTCCACACACTTGTATAAACCCTTCAGTTGCACCTCCTCACCACACGGGGCGCTCCACACACTTGTATAAACCCTTCAGTTGCACCTCCTCACCACACGGGGCGCTCCACACACTTCCGGTCGCAGTCGCACCCTCATGAGCCAGAACAATCGGCGCTTGTTGCGTGGCCTTTTGCAGTCGCGCCTCACACAGAAACGACTGTCCCGAGTTCAAAGCGCGGGCCGTGGGCGGTCGGCGACGCGCGGCCCAAACGGGGCGGGGGTCCTCAAAATGGCCGTCTTTGTGTGGCCCCCGGGGCGGAGGCGGCGGGGAATGTGAGTGAAGTGTCGTCGAGGGCCGTGTTTGGCTGAACTGTGTGAGCCGGAGGGGCCTCGATGCTCCGGGGCCAAAGCTAAAGCATCAGTGTGAAGATGGAGGTCGATAGTGCGGTTGTTCTTGAAAACCCTTTAGATGTACGTGCGGTTTATTACAATTATGAGGCTTGAATATAGTGTTCTTTATTTATCTGTTGTAATACAAAAGGAAACTAACTGACATTTTTCCGTTAGTAAAAACCAATCAGCGTTTTGGATGTGATTGTATTTCTTTGTTTTTTTATGTATTGTATTCACACGCTCATATTTAAGAGTGACATCCTTGGTCCATACATGGACAACATGTCCAGGGGGGGCCCAGGGGGGGCGGGGCCCAGGGGTCAGAACAGGGGGGTCTCGGGGCCCTTCCCCTGAAATCTATGAAACCACATCTCCAGTAACTTTTAGGGTCATTTTTGCAACTATAGAATCAGCAATAAATAAGTTTCAAATGTAAATGTAAAATGTGGTGAAGCAGCTCTGATCATGAGAGTTTCAAAACAAAACATCTGCTGTAGAATAAAACATAAACCACACATACAAGTCTAGTCCAGTTCAGCAGCAGAAGTCCCTCTGGACCATGGAGTCCTCTGGACCATGGAGTTCTCTGGACCATGGAGTCCTCTGGACCATGGAGTTCTCTGGACCATCGAGTCCTCTGGACCATCGAGTTCTCTGGACCATCGGGCCCTCACCTCTTGGACTCGACCCACTTTAAACAAACCTTAACTACATAACAACATCACTAAAGTGCATCTCTAACACAAACTGGGCTGAATACATCTCTTTGTGTGTGTGTGTGTCATGTGTGTGTGTGTGTGTGTGTGTCAGGTGTGTGTGTGTGTGTGTCATGTGTGTGTGTGTGTGTCATGTGTGTGTGTGTGTGTCATGTGTGTGTGTGTGTGTCATGTGTGTGTGTGTGTGTGTGTGTGTGTGTGTGTCATGTGTGTGTGTGTGTGTGTGTGTGTCATGTGTGTGTGTGTGTGTGTGTGTGTGTCGTGTGTGTGTGTGTGTCATGTGTGTGTGTGTGTGTCATGTGTGTGTGTGTGTGTCATGTGTGTGTGTGTGTGTGTGTGTGTCATGTGTGTGTGTGTGTGTGTGTGTGTCATGTGTGTGTGTGTGTGTGTCATGTGTGTGTGTCATGTGTGTGTGTGTGTGTGTGTGTGTCATGTGTGTGTGTGTGTGTCATGTGTGTGTGTGTGTGTGTGTGTGTGTGTGTGTGTGTGTGTCATGTGTGTGTGTGTGTGTGTCATGTGTGTGTGTGTGTGTGTCATGTGTGTGTGTCATGTGTGTGTGTGTGTGTCATGTGTGTGTGTGTGTGTCATGTGTGTGTGTGTGTGTCATGTGTGTGTGTGTGTGTGTGTGTGTCATGTGTGTGTGTGTGTGTGTGTGTCATGTGTGTGTGTGTGTGTGTGTGTGTGTCATGTGTGTGTGTGTGTGTCATGTGTGTGTGTGTGTGTGTCATGTGTGTGTGTGTCATGTGTGTGTGTGTCATGTGTGTGTGTGTGTGTGTGTGTGTGTGTAATGTGTGTATGTGTGTGTGTGTCATGTGTGTGTGTGTGTGTGTGTGTGTCGTGTGTGTGTGTGTGTGTCATGTGTGTGTGTGTGTGTCATGTGTGTGTGTGTGTGTGTCATGTGTGTGTGTGTGTGTGTGTCATGTGTGTGTGTGTGTGTCATGTGTGTGTGTGTGTGTGTGTCATGTGTGTGTGTGTGTGTGTGTGTCATGTGTGTGTGTGTGTGTCATGTGTGTGTGTGTGTGTGTGTGTCATGTGTGTGTGTGTGTGTCATGTGTGTGTGTCATGTGTGTGTGTGTGTGTGTGTGTCATGTGTGTGTGTGTGTGTGTCATGTGTGTGTGTCATGTGTGTGTGTGTGTGTGTGTGTCCTGTGTGTGTGTGTCATGTGTGTGTGTGTGTCATGTGTGTGTGTCATTTGTGTGTGTGTGTGTGTGTGTGTCATGTGTGTGTGTCATTTGTGTGTGTGTGTGTGTGTGTGTGTAACTCTGGTTTGAACCTCACATTTCATCTTCCCATGAAAAGCTTCTCTTTCTTTGCTCTCGTCTCTTATCGTCTGACCACACGATGACCGGCGCTGATACAACGGTGCTGTTCGCCTGTGGCCACGATCCATCTGTGTGTGTGTGTGTGTGTGTGTGTGTGCGTTGTAAAAGGTCACATAACTTTGTTGTGTGGCGAGGTGTCGGCGTCCCTCCTCTCCGCGCGCTCTTTGTCCCGTCGTCGCCGTGATGTCATCGGGGGCGGCGGTGGGCGAGTTTGGGGCCGTGGGCGGGTGTGTGGGTGTGTGCGGGTGAATAGAGGGGTCCAGTGTTCGCACACAAACACACACAAACGCACACAAACACACACTCATCTCGTACTGCCGATGCTTCTGTCCGTGTCGTCGCTGCTTTTACCGCTGTCGCACTCCGTTTTGACCACTTTTACCTAAACACACTTGACCCACTTGTGCATGAGGCGGGTGAGTGGGAGGGGCCCACGGTGCAGTCTGCCCCGGGGCATGTGCGGCTGCAGAGGTAACTCCCGTAAAGCACTTGTAAAGCACGTTGCAAAGGCTTTATTATACTGTGTTCTTTAGCTGTTGTGGCCAACATTTTACGTTTTAGAACCAAAACGAGCCCCAAGGACGATGTGAAGGTCGAGGAAAGGTCATAAGTGACAAAGGAAATCTGTGATAATAATAATACATTTGTATGTTGTGTATGTTTAATATGCTCACAGTATTACCGTAAGAACTAAAAACAAATTATTATTATTATTTATTTATTTTTTTATTGGTTGTGCATTTTTAGCCTAAAGCGCTTCTGTTTTCATGTTTACTGTATTTTTTCTGAGTATAAGTCGCACTGGAGTATAAGTTGCACCAGCATAATTCATAATAAAGAAGAAAAAACATATATAAGTCTCACTGGAGTATGAAATGCAGTTGCGATTGTGAAAATAACAAATAATATCACATATAAGTCGCTCCGGAGTATAAGTATATAAGTATAAATATAAGTAGAAGTCACACCCCAGTCAAAACTATGAAAAAAGGTGCGACTTATTGTCCAGAAAATACGGTAATCATCACATTTTCAATATCAGACTGATGCTGATGCAACGAGAAAACTTCTGCCCTGATGGTTCTGAAAATAGTTTGAATTGTTGGACTTTATTGGCTCTGGCTGGACTTTAATCTTGGTTTAGTCTCATTTTAGTCCAGATTTAGGCTCATGTTGCTCATTAAAGCTTTACATATTTACTTTGTTCCTTTGATATAAAAATGTAAAAATCAAGTTGGTTTTCATTTACAAACCTTTTTAATCTCTATGTTTCCACTTGGTTTAAAGTCTTCTGACCGTTCCCTTTGGAGTTCATTGTCTGGTGTTTGTAAATCCCACTTTCTCCTGTGCAAAGCTGGCGCATTAGCAGGGCCAGACGGGGCCAGACGGGGCCCTCGTCCTCCGCCTCCTCCACCTTTTCCTCCACAAACGCGCCGTGTTCCCAGAGAGTTGTGTTAAAACCAGAGCTCCCACGTAACCTGTCGACAGCAGGAGCTTAAGCCCGTCTCGTCCTCTGCTGTGTCTCGGCCCGGGGGGCCCCGGGCCGAGACGCCGCGCTCAGGGGGCCCCCCGGGGACCCCACAGTGCGGACCCCTGTCGCTGGGCCGGATTAGGCCTGCGACACAGGTAAAAGCAGAAAAGAGGCGCACGTTCTGACGGGGAATTCTTCCTGCGAAGCGGCTGAACAAACATGGAGAGTCTGTACTGCAGCTGGAAAAGTACAAAAGTAAAAGTACAAAAGTAAAAGTACTTGAAGTAACCATGTACCAGCTTCTCCTGTTTGTCTAATTATGACTCAGTTTGGTGGTACTGGTGTTTATCACAGTTTTACAAGTTGCAGTTTGTGAAGAAATGTTGGAAAATAAAGCGTTTTAAATGACAGGAAGTAGAGAGCTCTCCAGAACTATATAAAACTCTCCAGAACTCTCCAAAAGTATTTAAAACTCTCAAAAACTCTCCAGAACTCTCCATAACCATAGAAAACTCTCCAGAACTCTCCAAAACTATATAAAACTCCTCAGAACTCTCCAAAACTCCCAAAACTCCCAAAACTTTCCAAAACTCTTCAAAACTCTTCAAAACTCTTCAAAACTCCTAAACTCTTCAAAACTCTTCAAAACTCCCAAACTTCCCAAAACTCTCCAAAACTCTTCAAAACTCTCCAAAACTCCCAAAATTCCCAAAACTCTTGAAAACTCTTGAAAACTCTCCAAAACTCTTCAAAATTCTCCAGAACTCTCCATAACTATATAAAACTCCCAAAACTCTCTAAAACTCTCCAAAACTCCCAAAACTCTTCAAAACTCTTCAAAACTCCCAAAACTCTTCAAAACTCCCCAAAACTCCCCAAAACTCTTCAAAACTCCCAAAACTCTTCAAAACTCCCAAAACTCTCCAAAATTCCCAAAACTCCCAAAATTCTTCAAAAATCCCAAAACTCTTCAAAACTCTCCAAAATTCCCAAAATTCCCAAAACTCTTCAAAACTCTTCAAAACTCTTCAGAACTTTCCATAACTCCCAAAACTCTCCAAAACTCTTCAAAACTTTCCCAAAACTCTCCAAAACTCTTGAAAACTCCCAAAACTCTTGAAAATTCTTGAAAACTCCCAAAAGTCTTCAAACCCTCCAAAACTCCCAAAACTCTTGAAAACTCCCAAAAGTCTTCAAAAGTCTTCAAAACTCCCAAAACTCTCCAGAACTCTCCAGAACTCCCAAAACTCTCCAAAACTCTTTAAAATTCTCCGAAACTCTCCAGAACTCTCCAAAACTCTTTAAAATTCTCCAAAACTCTCCATAACTATATAAAACTCCCAAAACTCTCCAAAACTCTTCAAAACTCCCAAAACTCTCCAAAACTCTTGAAAATTCTTGAAAACTCTCCAAAACTCCCAAAAGTCTTCAAAACTCTCAAACCCTCCAAAACTCCCAAAACTCTTGAAAACTCCCAAAGGTCTTCAAAACTCTTCAAAACTCCCAAAACTCTCCAGAACTCTCCATAACTCCCAAAACTCTCCAAAACTCTCCAAAACTCTTTAAAATTCTCCGAAACTCTCCAGAACTCTCCAAAACTCTTTAAAACTCTCAATACTATATAAAACTCCCAAAACTCTCCAAAACTCTCCATAACTCCCAAAACTCTCCAAAACTCTTTAAAATTCTCCGAAACTCTCCAGAACTATATAAAACTCCCAAAACTCTCCAAAACTCTTCAAAACTCTCCAAAACTCCCAAAACTCTTGAAAACTCCCAAAACTCTTGAAAATTCTTGAAAACTCTCCAAAACTCTTGAAAACTCTCCAAAACTCTTGAAAATTCCCAAAACTCTCCAGAACTCTCCAAAAATCTCTGAAACTCTCTAAAAATCTCTAAAACTCTCCAGAACTCGTCCAAACGAGGCCCCTGGCGATCAAGGAGCGTAAGTGGAATCAAATGTTCCCTCCAGACGAGCAGAGAGCGAGAGCGTCTCTCCGTAAACGTTGGAGTGGATGTTGCTTTAGCGTAACTTTATCTGACAAATTTGAGCGAAAGGAAACACGGCGAGAAAATGAGATGTTTGTGTTGGATATAAGAAGATGGAAAACCTGGTTCAGGCTTTAAAGTTTAGGAAGGGACATTGTAAAAGGAGTGATAAGAGTGCTATTTCTAAATATTTGGTTCTTGTTGAACATGGAGCAGTGGCAGAGTGGTTACTATGTCTGCCTCACAACCAGAAGCTCCGGGGTTCTTGATCAAACTGTGGAAATGTCGTGTTCTGACTCATGTGAAGCTGTTGTCTCCTAATGCATTTGGGAGCGTTATAAGTCAAGAGTTAAATATTTCTGCAAATAAAACCCTGAAATATATGTTGTCGTAGAAATCCGCTCCTGTCACTCCGGAGCTCTGTAAATCCAGTAAACAGTTCTAGAATGATAACTGTAACTCTGATAACTGTTAAGATGTGGTTAGTCTCTTTGTGGATCCTCTTCACTGCGGGTCCAGAGTGTGGAAGAGGTGCATGCTGGGATTGTGTGACCACACCTCCCGCAGATCGTCAGTCTTGGTTGATGCTATTGTGTGTTTACGGGCATATTTTAGTCCTGCCCTGAGGTCCTAATTAGTCATAGTTTGATCATGACAATTAATAATGCTTCATTTGCATTTGTTTGAGCCTTAATAAAACAATAAAATATTGTTTCAATCCAGCTTGGATCACTTTAGTAATAGTTGGACCTGTCTCCACCTCCCTGTAGTTGGACCTGTCTCCACCTCCCTGTAGTTGGACCTGTCTCCACCTCCCTGTAGTTGGACCTGTCTCCACCTCCCTGTAGTTGGACCTGTCTCCACCTCTCTGTAGTTGGACCTGTCTCCACCTCTCTGTAGTTGGACCTGTCTCCACCTCCCTGTAGTTGGACCTGTCTCCACCTCCCTGTAGTTGGACCTGTCTCCACGTCCCTGACTCGTAGTTGGACCTGTCTCCACCTCCCTGTAGTTGGACCTGTCTCCACCTCTCTGTAGTTGGACCTGTCTCCACCTCCCTGTAGTTGGACCTGTCTCCACCTCCCTGTAGTTGGACCTGTCTCCACCTCCCTGTAGTTGGACCTGTCTCCACGTCCCTGACTCGTAGTTGGACCTGTCTCCACCTCCCTGTAGTTGGACCTGTCTCCACCTCTCTGTAGTTGGACCTGTCTCCACCTCCCTGTAGTTGGACCTGTCTCCACCTCCCTGTAGTTGGACCTGTCTCCACCTCCCTGTAGTTGGACCTGTCTCCACGTCCCTGACTCGTAGTTGGACCTGTCTCCACCTCCCTGTAGTTGGACCTGTCTCCACCTCTCTGTAGTTGGACCTGTCTCCACCTCCCTGTAGTTGGACCTGTCTCCACCTCCCTGACTCGTAGTTGGACCTGTCTCCACCTCTCTGTAGTTGGACCTGTCTCCACCTCCCTGTAGTTGGACCTGTCTCCACCTCCCTGTAGTTGGACCTGTCTCCACCTCCCTGTAGTTGGACCTGTCTCCACGTCCCTGACTCGTAGTTGGACCTGTCTCCACCTCCCTGTAGTTGGACCTGTCTCCACCTCCCTGTAGTTGGACCTGTCTCCACCTCCCTGTAGTTGGACCTGTCTCCACCTCCCTGTAGTTGGACCTGTCTCCACCTCCCTGTAGTTGGACCTGTCTCCACCTCCCTGTAGTTGGACCTGTCTCCACCTCCCTGACTCGTAGTTGGACCTGTCTCCACCTCCCTGTAGTTGGACCTGTCTCCACCTCTCTGTAGTTGGACCTGTCTCCACCTCCCTGTAGTTGGACCTGTCTCCACCTCCCTGTAGTTGGACCTGTCTCCACGTCCCTGACTCGTAGTTGGACCTGTCTCCACCTCCCTGTAGTTGGACCTGTCTCCACCTCTCTGTAGTTGGACCTGTCTCCACCTCCCTGTAGTTGGACCTGTCTCCACCTCCCTGTAGTTGGACCTGTCTCCACGTCCCTGACTCGTAGTTGGACCTGTCTCCACCTCCCTGTAGTTGGACCTGTCTCCACCTCCCTGTAGTTGGACCTGTCTCCACCTCCCTGTAGTTGGACCTGTCTCCACCTCCCTGTAGTTGGACCTGTCTCCACCTCCCTGTAGTTGGACCTGTCTCCACCTCCCTGTAGTTGGACCTGTCTCCACCTCCCTGACTCGTAGTTGGACCTGTCTCCACCTCCCTGTAGTTGGACCTGTCTCCACCTCTCTGTAGTTGGACCTGTCTCCACCTCCCTGTAGTTGGACCTGTCTCCACCTCCCTGTAGTTGGACCTGTCTCCACGTCCCTGACTCGTAGTTGGACCTGTCTCCACCTCCCTGTAGTTGGACCTGTCTCCACCTCTCTGTAGTTGGACCTGTCTCCACCTCCCTGTAGTTGGACCTGTCTCCACGTCCCTGACTCGTAGTTGGACCTGTCTCCACCTCCCTGTAGTTGGACCTGTCTCCACCTCTCTGTAGTTGGACCTGTCTCCACCTCCCTGTAGTTGGACCTGTCTCCACCTCCCTGACTCGTAGTTGGACCTGTCTCCACCTCCCTGTAGTTGGACCTGTCTCCACCTCTCTGTAGTTGGACCTGTCTCCACCTCTCTGTAGTTGGACCTGTCTCCACCTCCCTGACTCGTAGTTGGACCTGTCTCCACCTCCCTGTAGTTGGACCTGTCTCCACTTCCCTGACTCGTAGTTGGACCTGTCTCCACCTCCCTGTAGTTGGACCTGTCTCCACCTCTCTGTAGTTGGACCTGTCTCCACCTCCCTGTAGTTGGACCTGTCTCCACCTCCCTGTAGTTGGACCTGTCTCCACCTCCCTGTAGTTGGACCTGTCTCCACCTCCCTGTAGTTGGACCTGTCTCCACCTCTCTGTAGTTGGACCTGTCTCCACCTCCCTGTAGTTGGACCTGTCTCCACCTCCCTGTAGTTGGACCCGTCTCCACCTCCCTGACTCGTAGTTGGACCTGTCTCCACCTCCCTGTAGTTGGACCCGTCTCCACCTCCCTGACTCGTAGTTGGACCTGTCTCCACCTCCCTGTAGTTGGACCTGTCTCCACCTCCCTGTAGTTGGACCTGTCTCCACCTCCCTGACTCGTAGTTGGACCTGTCTCCACCTCCCTGTAGTTGGACCTGTCTCCACCTCCCTGTAGTTGGACCTGTCTCCACCTCCCTGTAGTTGGACCTGTCTCCACCTCTCTGTAGTTGGACCTGTCTCCACCTCCCTGTAGTTGGACCCGTCTCCACCTCCCTGACTCGTAGTTGGACCTCTCTCCACCTCCCTGTAGTTGGACCTGTCTCCACCTCCCTGTAGTTGGACCTGTCTCCACCTCCCTGACTCGTAGTTGGACCTGTCTCCACCTCCCTGACTCGTAGTTGGACCTGTCTCCACCTCCCTGACTCATAGTTGGACCTGTCTCCACCTCCCTGCAGTTGGACCTGTCTCCACCTCCCTGACTCGTAGTTGGACCTGTCTCCACCTCCCTGCAGTTGGACCTGTCTCCACCTCCCTGCAGTTGGACCTGTCTCCACCTCCCTGCAGTTGGACCTGTCTCCACCTCCCTGCAGTTGGACCTGTCTCCACCCCTCGGACTGGTCGTAGGTCCGGCGTCTCGGTCAAAGTTCCCTCTGGATCTTTTCTCACGGCGCAGAGAAGCGTCTCTTTGTCCGAGCGGGCCGCGTTCTATCTGCTCCCATCATCTGCCTAAATATGGGCCATTGTCTCATGTGGCCCACTCCATTTACAACGCCGGCATTCCTCTTTCCTCCCCCTCGTCACCCTCGCTCTTCCCCCCATCGCTCTCCCCCCGCCGCTCTCCCCCCCGCTCGGCGCTCTGGAGACAGACAGGCGTGAGATTACTTTTCTCTGCCACCAGTTACAATCACTGCAGAACAATCGCGCTCTTCTTTCAGCATTCCGCCGTTTTCGCCGCCGCCGAGCGAGAGCAGAAGTCCTCGACGTTTATCGCGGCCTCAGACGAGCGGCGCTTTTATTGGCCGAGTAAAAACGGGATGTATTGATTGTAGCGTGACACCGGCGGAAGGTAAACGGCGTCGTCATAACTACAAACATGATGCGTCCGACCTGATCCAAAGCGTGACGTAAAGAGAGGTTCAAGAAGTCAAAGAAATGAGGCAAAACTGTTCCCGTGCACGCTAGCTTTAGCCACGCCCCTCACACACACTCTTGCCCTCATGTAATTCAGGTACAATGTAGATTTCATTTATTAAGGAAATGTTTGGTATGTTTGGGTGACGTTCGTTGCCGTGGAAACACAGGAACCTAAGAAAGCTCCGAGACGAATCGCTCCAGGGAGCCGGTGGAAACGTGCCTCTAGCGTCTCTGCAGATGGAGAACGTGTAAAAAGTGTAAAGAGTGTAAAGAGTGTGTAAAGAGTGTGTAAAGAGTGTGTTAAGAGTGTGTAAAGAGTGTGTTAAGAGTGTGTAAAGAGTGTGTTAAGAGTGTGTTAAGAGTGTAAAGAGTTTGTAGAGTGTAAAGAGTGTGTAAAGAGTGTGTTAAGAGTGTGTTAAGAGTGTGTAGAGAGTGTGTTAAGAGTGTGTAGAGAGTGTGTTAAGAGTGTGTAAAGAGTGTGTAAAGAGTGTGTTAAGAGTGTGTAAAGAGTGTAAAGAGTTTGTAGAGTGTAAAGAGTGTGTAAAGAGTGTGTTAAGAGTGTGTAGAGAGTGTGTTAAGAGTGTATAAAGAGTGTGTTAAGAGTGTGTAAAGAGTGTAAAGAGTGTGTTAAGAGTGTTAAGAGTGTATAAAGAGTGTGTTAAGAGTGTGTAAAGAGTGTGTTAAGAGTGTGTAAAGAGTGTGTTAAGAGTGTGTAAAGAGTGTGTTAAGAGTGTGTTAAGAGTGTGTAAAGCGTGTGTAAAGAGTGTGTTAAGAGTGTGTAAAGAGTGTGTAAAGAGTGTGTAAAGAGTGTGTTAAGAGTGTAAAGAGTGTGTAAAGAGTGTGTTAAGAGTGTGTAAAGAGTGTGTTAAGATTGTGTAAAGAGTGTGTTAAGAGTGTGTAAAGAGTGTGTTAAGAGTGTGTAAAGAGTGTGTTAAGAGTGTAAAGAGTGTGTTAAGAGTGTATAAAGAATGTGTTAAGAGTGTGTTAAGAGTGTGTAAAGAGTGTGTTAAGATTGTGTAAAGAGTGTGTTAAGAGTGTGTAAAGAGTGTGTAAAGAGTGTGTTAAGAGTGTGTTAAGAGTGTGTAAAGAGTGTGTTAAGAGTGTGTTAAGAGTGTGTAAAGAGTGTGTAAAGAGTGTGTTAAGAGTGTGTAAAGAGTGTGTTAAGATTGTGTAAAGAGTGTGTTAAGAGTGTGTAAAGAGTGTGTTAAGAGTGTGTAAAGAGTGTGTTAAGAGTGTAAAGAGTGTGTAGAGTGTAAAGAGTGTGTTAAGAGTGTGTAGAGAGTGTGTTAAGAGTGTATAAAGAGTGTGTTAAGAGTGTGTTAAGAGTATGTAAAGAGTGTGTTAAGAGTGTAAAGAGTGTGTAAAGAGTGTGTAAAGAGTGTGTAAAGAGTGTGTAGAGAGTGTGTTAAGAGTGTGTAAAGAGTGTGTTAAGAGTGTGTTAAGAGTGTGTAAAGAGTGTGTTAAGAGTGTGTAGAGAGTGTGTTAAGAGTGTATAAAGAGTGTGTTAAGAGTGTGTAAAGCGTGTGTAAAGAGTGTGTAAAGAGTGTAAAGAGTGTGTTAAGAGTGTTAAGAGTGTATAAAGAGTGTGTTAAGATTGTGTTAAGAGTGTGTAAAGAGTGTGTTAAGAGTGTGTTAAGAGTGTGTAAAGAGTGTGTAAAGAGTGTGTTAAGAGTGTGTAAAGCGTGTGTAAAGAGTGTGTAAAGAGTGTGTTAAGAGTGTAAAGAGTGTGTTAAGAGTGTATAAAGAGTGTGTTAAGAGTGTGTTAAGAGTGTGTAAAGAGTGTGTTAAGATTGTGTAAAGAGTGTGTAAAGAGTGTGTTAAGAGTGTGTAAAGAGTGTGTTAAGAGTGTGTTAAGAGTGTGTAAAGAGTGTGTTAAGAGTGTGTTAAGAGTGTGTAAAGCGTGTGTAAAGAGTGTGTAAAGAGTGTAAAGAGTGTGTTAAGAGTGTGTAAAGAGTGTGTTAAGATTGTGTAAAGAGTGTGTTAAGAGTTTGTAAAGCGTGTGGAAAGAGTGTGTTAAGAGTGTGTAAAGCGTGTGTAAGGAGTGTAAAGAGTGTGAAGAGTGTAAAGAGTGTGTTAAGAGTGTAAAGAGTGTGTAGAGTGTAAAGAGTGTGTAAAGAGTGTGTTAAGAGTGTGTAGAGAGTGTGTAGAGAGTGTGTTAAGAGTGTGTAAAGAGTGTGTTAAGAGTGTATAAAGAGTGTGTTAAGAGTGTGTTAATAGTGTGTAAAGAGTGTGTTAAGAGTGTGTTAAGAGTGTGTAAAGAGTGTGTTAAGAGTGTAAAGTGTGTAAAGAGTGTGTAGAGAGTGTGTAAAGAGCATAAAGAGTGTGTTAAGAGTGTGTAAAGAGTGTAAAGTGTGTAAAGAGTGTGTTAAGAGTGTGTAAAGAGTGTAAAGAGTGTGTAGAGTGTAAAGAGTGTGTAAAGAGTGTGTAGAGTGTAAAGAGTGTGCTAAGAGTGTGTAAAGAGTGTGTTAAGAGTGTGTAAAGAGTGTGTTAAACGTGTGTTAAGAGTGTGTAGAGTGTAAAGAGTGTGTTAAAAGTGTGTAAAGTGTGTTAAGAGTGTGTTAAGAGTGTGTTAAGAGTGTGTAAAGAGTGTGTAAAGAGTGTGTTAAGAGTGTGTAAAGAGTGTGTTAAACGTGTGTTAAGAGTGTGTAGAGTGTAAAGAGTGTGTTAAAAGTGTGTAAAGTGTGTTAAGAGTGTGTTAAGAGTGTGTTAAGAGTGTGTTAAGAGTGTGTAAAGAGTGTGTAAAGAGTGTGTTAAGAGTGTGTAAAGAGTGTGTTAAGATTGTGTAGAGAGTGTGTTAAGAGTGTGTAAAGAGTGTGTTAAGAGTGTGTAAAGAGTGTGTACAGTGTAAAGAGTGTGTTAAGAGTGTGTTAAGAGTGTGTAAAGTGTGTGTTAAGAGTGTAAAGAGTGTGTAGAGTGTAAAGAGTGTGTTAAGAGTGTGTTAAGAGTGTGTTAAGAGTGTAAAGAGTGTGTTAAGAGTGTAAAGAGTGTGTTAAGAGTGTGTTAAGAGTGTGTAAAGAGTGTGCTAAGAGTGTAAAGAGTGTGTAAAGAGTGTGTTAAAAGTGTGTTAAGAGTGTGTTAAGAGTGTGTTAAGAGTGTGTAAAGAGTGTGTTAAGAGTGTATAAAGAGTGTGTTAAGAGTGTGTAAAGAGTGTGTTAAGAGTGTGTAGAGAGTGTGTAAAGAGTGTGTTAAGAGTGTGTAAAGAGTGTGTTAAGAGTGTATAAAGAGTGTGTTAAGAGTGTTTAAAGAGTGTGTTAAGAGTGTAAAGAGTGTGTAAAGAGTGTGTTAAGAGTGTGTAAAGTGTGTGTTAAGAGTGTAAAGAGTGTATAGAGTGTAAAGAGTGTGTTAAGAGTGTGTTAAGAGTGTAAAGAGTGTGTTAAGAGTGTGTTAAGAGTGTGTTAAGAGTGTGTAAAGTGTGTGTTAAGAGTGTAAAGAGTGTGTTAAGAGTGTGTAAAGAGTGTGCTAAGAGTGTAAAGAGTGTGTAGAGTGTAAAGAGTGTGTTAAGAGTGTGTTAAGAGTGTGTAAAGAGTGTGTTAAGAGTGTAAAGAGTGTTTTAAGAGTGTGTAAAGAGTGTGTAAAGAGTGTGTAGAGTGTAAAGAGTGTGTTAAGAGTGTGTAAAGAGTGTAAAGAGTGTGTAAAGAGTGTGTAGAGTGTAAAGAGTGTGTAAAGAGTGTGTTAAGAGTGTGTAGAGAGTGTGTTAAGAGTGTGTAGAGAGTGTGTTAAGAGTGTGTTGAGTGTGTAAAGAGTGTGTTAAGAGTGTAAAGAGTGTGTAAAGAGTGTGTTAAGAGTGTGTAAAGAGTGTGTTAAGAGTGTATAAAGAGTGTGTTAAGAGTGTGTAAAGAGTGTGTAAAGAGTGTGTTAAGAGTGTAAAGAGTGTGTAAAGAGTGTGTAAAGTGTGTGTTAAGAGTGTAAAGAGTGTGTAGAGTGTAAAGAGTGTGTTAAGAGTGTGTTAAGAGTGTAAAGAGTGTGTTAAGAGTGTGTTAAGAGTGTGTAAAGAGTGTAAAGAGTGTGTGGAGTGTAAAGAGTGTGTAAAGAGTGTGTAAAGAGTGTGTAAAGTGTGTGTTAAGAGTGTAAAGAGTGTGTTAAGAGTGTGTAAAGAGTGTGTAGAGTGTAAAGAGTGTGTAGAGTGTAAAGAGTGTGTTAAGAGTGTAAAGAGTGTGTTAAGAGTGTGTAAAGTGTGTGTTAAGAGTGTAAAGAGTGTGTTAAGAGTGTGTAAAGAGTGTGCTAAGAGTGTAAAGAGTGTGTTAAGAGTGTGTAAAGAGTGTGTAAAGAGTGTGTTAAGAGTGTGTAAAGAGTGTGTTAAGAGTGTAAAGAGTGTTAAGAGTGTGTAAAGAGTGTGTAAAGAGTGTGTTAAGAGTGTGTAAAGAGTGTGTTAAGAGTGTATAAAGAGTGTGTTAAGAGTGTGTTAATAGTGTGTAAAGAGTGTGTTAAGAGTGTGTAAAGAGTGTGTTAAGAGTGTGTTAAGAGTGTGTAAAGAGTGTGTTAAGAGTGTGTTAAGAGTGTGTAAAGTGTGTAAAGTGTGTAAAGAGTGTGTAGATAGTGTGTAAAGAGCATAAAGAGTGTGTTAAGAGTGTGTAAAGAGTGTGTTAAGAGTGTGTAAAGAGTCTAAAGTGTGTAAAGAGTATGTAGAGAGTGTGTAGAGAAAGTGTAAAGAGCATAAAGAGCGTAAAGAGTGTGTTAAGAGTGTGTAAAGAGTGTAAAGAGTGTGTAGAGTGTAAAGAGTGTGTAAAGAGTGTGTAGAGTGTAAAGAGTGTGTAAAGAGTGTAAAGAGTGTGTTAAGAGTGTGTAAAGAGTGTAAAGAGTGTGTAAAGAGTGTGTTAAGAGTATGTAAAGAGTGTGTAGAGTGTAAAGAGTGTGTAAAGAGTGTGTAGAGTGTAAAGAGTGTGTAAAGAGTGTGTTAAGAGTGTGTTAAGAGTGTGTAGAGAGTGTGTTAAGAGTGTGTTAAGAGTGTGTAAAGAGTGTGTAAAGAGTGTGTAGAGTGTAAAGAGTGTGTAGAGTGTAAAGAGTGTGTTAAGAGTGTGTTAAGAGTGTAAAGAGTGTGTTAAGAGTGTGTTAAGAGTGTGTAAAGAGTGTGTTAAGAGTGTAAAGAGTGTGTTAAGAGTGTGTAAAGTGTGTGTTAAGAGTGTAAAGAGTGTGTTAAGAGTGTGTAAAGTGTGTGTTAAGAGTGTAAAGAGTGTGTTAAGAGTGTGTAAAGAGTGTGTAAAGAGTGTGTTAAGAGTGTGTAAAGAGTGTGTAAAGAGTGTGTTAAGAGTGTAAAGAGTGTGTTAAGAGTTTGTTAATAGTGTGTAAAGAGTGTGTTAAGAGTGTGTAAAGAGTGTGTTAAGAGTGTGTTAAGAGTGTGTTAAGAGTGTGTTAAGAGTGTGTTAAGAGTGTAAAGTGTGTAAAGAGTGTGTAGAGAGTGTGTAAAGAGCATAAAGAGTGTGTTAAGAGTGTGTAAAGAGTGTGTTAAGAGTGTGTAAAGAGTGTAAAGTGTGTAAAGAGTGTGTTAAGAGTGTGTAAAGAGTGTAAAGAGTGTGTAGAGTGTAAAGAGTGTGTAAAGAGTGTGTAGAGTGTAAAGAGTGTGTAAAGAGTGTGTAAAGAGTGTGTTAAGAGTGTGTAAAGAGTGTAAAGAGTGTGTAAAGAGTGTGTAAAGAGTGTAAAGAGTGTGTTAAGAGTGTGTAAAGAGTGTGTAGAGTGTAAAGAGTGTGTAAAGAGTGTGTAAAGAGTGTGTTAAGAGTGTAAAGAGTGTGTAGAGTGTAAAGAGTGTGTAAAGAGTGTGTAAAGAGTGTAAAGAGTGTGTAAAGAGTGTGTTAAGAGTATGTAAAGAGTGTGTAGAGTGTAAAGAGTGTGTAAAGAGTGTGTAAAGAGTGTGTTAAGAGTATGTAAAGAGTGTGTAGAGTGTAAAGAGTGTGTTAAGAGTGTGTAAAGAGTGTGTTAAGAGTATGTAAAGAGTGTAAAGAGTGTGTAAAGAGTATGTAAAGAGTGTGTAAAGAGTGTGTTAAGAGTATGTAAAGAGTGTGTAAAGAGTGTGTAAAGAGTGTGTTAAGAGTGTGTAGAGAGTGTGTTAAGAGTGTGTTAAGAGTGTGTAGAGAGTGTGTTAAGAGTGTGTAAAGAGTGTGTTAAGAGTGTAAAGAGTGTGTAGAGTGTAAAGAGTGTGTAGAGTGTAAAGAGTGTGTAAAGAGTGTGTTAAGAGTGTGTAAAGTGTGTGTTAAGAGTGTGTAGAGTGTAAAGAGTGTGTAAAGAGTGTGTAAAGAGTGTAAAGAGTGTGTAAAGAGTGTGTTAAGAGTATGTAAAGAGTGTGTAGAGTGTAAAGAGTGTGTAAAGAGTGTGTAGAGTGTAAAGAGTGTGTAAAGAGTGTGTAAAGAGTGTGTTAAGAGTGTGTAGAGAGTGTGTTAAGAGTGTGTAGAGAGTGTGTTAAGAGTGTCTTAAGAGTGTGTAAAGAGTGTGTTAAGAGTGTAAAGAGTGTGTAGAGTGTAAAGAGTGTGTAAAGAGTGTGTTAAGAGTGTGTAAAGTGTGTGTTAAGAGTGTAAAGAGTGTGTTAAGAGTGTGTAAAGAGTGTGTAGAGTGTAAAGAGTGTAAAGAGTGTGTTAAGAGTGTGTTAAGAGTGTGTAAAGAGTGTGTAAAGAGTGTGTTAAGAGTGTGTTAAGAGTGTGTAAAGAGTGTGTTAAGAGTGTGTAAAGTGTGTGTTAAGAGTGTAAAGAGTGTGTTAAGAGTGTGTAAAGAGTGTGTAAAGAGTGTGTTAAGAGTGTGTAAAGAGTGTGTAAAGAGTGTGTTAAGAGTGTAAAGAGTGTGTTAAGAGTGTGTAAAGAGTGTGTAAAGAGTGTGTTAAGAGTGTGTAAAGAGTGTGTTAAGAGTGTATAAAGAGTGTGTTAAGAGTGTGTTAATAGTGTGTAAAGAGTGTGTTAAGAGTGTGTTAAGAGTGTGTTAAGAGTGTGTAAAGAGTGTGTTAAGAGTGTGTTAAGAGTGTAAAGTGTGTAAAGAGTGTGTAGAGAGTGTGTAAAGAGCATAAAGAGTGTGTTAAGAGTGTGTAAAGAGTGTGTTAAGAGTGTGTAAAGAGTGTAAAGTGTGTAAAGAGTGTGTTAAGAGTGTGTAAAGAGTGTAAAGAGTGTGTAGAGTGTAAAGAGTGTGTAAAGAGTGTGTAGAGTGTAAAGAGTGTGTAAAGAGTGTGTAAAGAGTGTGTTAAGAGTGTGTAAAGAGTGTAAAGAGTGTGTAAAGAGTGTGTAAAGAGTGTAAAGAGTGTGTTAAGAGTGTGTAAAGAGTGTGTAGAGTGTAAAGAGTGTGTAAAGAGTGTGTAAAGAGTGTGTTAAGAGTGTATAAAGAGTGTGTTAAGAGTATGTAAAGAGTGTGTAGAGTGTAAAGAGTGTGTAAAGAGTGTGTAAAGAGTGTGTAAAGAGTGTGTTAAGAGTATGTAAAGAGTGTGTAGAGTGTAAAGAGTGTGTTAAGAGTGTGTAAAGAGTGTGTTAAGAGTATGTAAAGAGTGTAAAGAGTGTGTAGAGTGTAAAGAGTGTGTAAAGAGTGTGTAAAGAGTGTAAAGAGTGTGTAAAGAGTGTGTAAAGAGTGTGTTAAGAGTATGTAAAGAGTGTGTAGAGTGTAAAGAGTGTGTAAAGAGTGTGTAAAGAGTGTGTAAAGAGTGTGTTAAGAGTATGTAAAGAGTGTGTAGAGTGTAAAGAGTGTGTTAAGAGTGTGTAAAGAGTGTGTTAAGAGTATGTAAAGAGTGTAAAGAGTGTGTAAAGAGTGTGTTAAGAGTGTGTAAAGAGTGTGTAAAGAGTGTGTTAAGAGTATGTAAAGAGTGTAAAGAGTGTGTAAAGAGTGTGTAAAGAGTGTGTTAAGAGTGTGTAGAGAGTGTGTTAAGAGTGTGTTAAGAGTGTGTAGAGAGTGTGTTAAGAGTGTGTTAAGAGTGTGTAAAGAATGTGTTAAGAGTGTAAAGAGTGTGTAGAGTGTAAAGAGTGTTTAAAGAGTGTGTTAAGAGTGTGTAAAGTGTGTGTTAAGAGTGTAAAGAGTGTGTTAAGAGTGTGTAAAGAGTGTGTAGAGTGTAAAGAGTGTGTAGAGTGTAAAGAGTGTGTTAAGAGTGTGTTAAGAGTGTAAAGAGTGTGTTAAGAGTGTGTAAAGAGTGTGTTAAGAGTGTAAAGAGTGTGTTAAGAGTGTGTAAAGTGTGTGTTAAGAGTGTAAAGAGTGTGTTAAGAGTGTGTAAAGAGTGTGTAAAGAGTGTGTTAAGAGTGTGTAAAGAGTGTGTAAAGAGTGTGTTAAGAGTGTTAAGAGTGTGTAAAGAGTGTGTAAAGAGTGTGTTAAGAGTGTGTAAAGAGTGTGTAAAGAGTGTGTTAAGAGTGTATAAAGAGTGTGTTAAGAGTGTGTTAATAGTGTGTAAAGAGTGTGTTAAGAGTGTGTAAAGAGTGTGTTAAGAGTGTGTTAAGAGTGTGTAAAGAGTGTGTTAAGAGTGTTTTAAGAGTGTAAAGTGTGTAAAGAGTGTGTAGAGAGTGTGTAAAGAGCATAAAGAGTGTGTTAAGAGTGTGTTAAGAGTGTGTAAAGAGTGTAAAGTGTGTAAAGAGTGTGTAAAGAGTGTAAAGAGTGTGTAGAGTGTAAAGAGTGTGTAAAGAGTGTGTAAAGAGTGTGTAAAGAGTGTGTAGAGTGTAAAGAGTGTGTAAAGAGTGTGTAAAGAGTGTGTAAAGAGTGTAAAGAGTGTGTTAAGAGTGTGTAAAGAGTGTGTAGAGTGTAAAGAGTGTGTAAAGAGTGTGTAAAGAGTGTGTTAAGAGTGTAAAGAGTGTGTAGAGTGTAAAGAGTGTGTAAAGAGTGTGTAAAGAGTGTAAAGAGTGTGTAAAGAGTGTGTTAAGAGTATGTAAAGAGTGTGTAGAGTGTAAAGAGTGTGTAAAGAGTGTGTAACGAGTGTGTAAAGAGTGTGTTAAGAGTATGTAAAGAGTGTGTAGAGTGTAAAGAGTGTGTTAAGAGTGTGTAAAGAGTGTGTTAAGAGTGTAAAGAGTGTAAAG
The DNA here is from genome assembly GCF_026437365.1 of Eucyclogobius newberryi. Classification (NCBI taxonomy): domain Eukaryota; kingdom Metazoa; phylum Chordata; class Actinopteri; order Gobiiformes; family Gobiidae; genus Eucyclogobius; species Eucyclogobius newberryi. The sequence continues at coordinate 36,545,965 of NW_027315724.1, forward strand.
AGTGTGTAAAGAGTGTGTTAAGAGTGTGTAAAGAGTGTGTAAAGAGTGTGTTAAGAGTATGTAAAGAGTGTGTAAAGAGTGTGTAAAGAGTGTGTTAAGAGTGTGTAGAGAGTGTGTAGAGAGTGTGTTAAGAGTGTGTTAAGAGTGTGTTAAGAGTGTGTTAAGAGTGTGTAAAGAGTGTGTTAAGAGTGTAAAGAGTGTGTAGAGTGTAAAGAGTGTGTAAAGAGTGTGTAAAGAGTGTGTTAAGAGTGTGTAAAGAGTGTGTAAAGAGTGTGTTAAGAGTGTATAAAGAGTGTGTTAAGTGTGTTAATAGTGTGTAAAGAGTGTGTTAAGAGTGTGTAAAGAGTGTAAAGAGTGTGTAAAGAGTGTGTAAAGTGTGTGTTAAGAGTGTAAAGAGTGTGTTAAGAGTGTGTAAAGAGTGTGTAAAGAGTGTGTTAAGAGTGTATAAAGAGTGTGTTAAGTGTGTTAATAGTGTGTAAAGAGTGTGTTAAGAGTGTGTAAAGAGTGTAAAGAGTGTGTAAAGAGTGTGTAAAGTGTGTGTTAAGAGTGTAAAGAGTGTGTTAAGAGTGTGTAAAGAGTGTGTAGAGTGTAAAGAGTGTGTAGAGTGTAAAGAGTGTGTTAAGAGTGTAAAGAGTGTGTTAAGAGTGTGTTAAGAGTGTGTAAAGAGTGTGTTAAGAGTGTAAAGAGTGTGTTAAGAGTGTGTAAAGTGTGTGTTAAGAGTGTAAAGAGTGTGTTAAGAGTGTGTAAAGAGTGTGCTAAGAGTGTAAAGAGTGTGTTAAGAGTGTGTAAAGAGTGTGTAAAGAGTGTGTTAAGAGTGTGTAAAGAGTGTGTTAAGAGTGTGTTAAGAGTGTGTAAAGAGTATGTTAAGAGTGTGTTAAGAGTGTAAAGTGTGTAAAAAGTGTGTAGAGAGTGTGTAAAGAGCATAAAGAGTGTGTTAAGAGTGTGTAAAGAGTGTGTTAAGAGTGTGTAAAGAGTGTAAAGTGTGTAAAGAGTGTGTTAAGAGTGTGTAAAGAGTGTAAAGAGTGTGTAGAGTGTAAAGAGTGTGTAGAGTGTAAAGAGTGTGTAAAGAGTGTAAAGAGTGTGTAAAGAGTGTGTTAAGAGTGTGTAAAGAGTGTAAAGAGTGTGTAAAGAGTGTGTTAAGAGTGTGTAAAGAGTGTGTAGAGTGTGTAAAGAGTGTGTAGAGTGTAAAGAGTGTGTAGAGTGTAAAAGTGTGTAAAGAGTGTGTAAAGAGTGTAAAGAGTGTGTAAAGAGTGTGTAGAGTGTAAAGAGTGTGTAAAGAGTGTGTAAAGAGTGTGTAGAGTGTAAAGAGTGTGTAAAGAGTGTGTAGAGTGTGTTAAGAGTGTGTTAAGAGTGTGTTAAGAGTGCGTTAAGAGTGTGTAAAGAGTGTGTTAAGAGTGTGTAGAGTGTAAAGAGTGTGTAAAGAGTGTGTTAAGAGTGTGTAAAGTGTGTGTTAAGAGTGTAAAGAGTGTGTTAAGAGTGTGTAAAGAGTGTGTAGAGTGTAAAGAGTGTGTAGAGTGTAAAGAGTGTGTTAAGAGTGTGTTAAGAGTGTAAAGAGTGTGTTAAGAGTGTGTTAAGAGTGTGTAAAGAGTGTAAAGAGTGTGTTTAGAGTGTGTAAAGTGTGTGTTAAGAGTGTAAAGAGTGTGTTAAGAGTGTGTAAAGAGTGTGCTAAGAGTGTAAAGAGTGTGTTAAGAGTGTGTAAAGAGTGTGTTAAGAGTGTAAAGAGTGTGTTAAGAGTGTGTAAAGAGTGTGTTAAGAGTGTGTAAAGAGTGTGTAAAGAGTGTGTTAAGAGTGTATAAAGAGTGTGTTAAGAGTGTGTTAAGAGTGTGTTAAGAGTGTGTAAAGAGTGTGTTAAGAGTGTGTTAAGAGTGTAAAGTGTGTAAAGAGTGTGTAGAGAGTGTGTAAAGAGCATAAAGAGTGTGTTAAGAGTGTGTAAAGAGTGTGTTAAGAGTGTGTAAAGAGTGTAAAGTGTGTAAAGAGTGTGTTAAGAGTGTGTAAAGAGTGTAAAGAGTGTGTAGAGTGTAAAGAGTGTGTAAAGAGTGTGTAGAGTGTAAAGAGTGTGTAAAGAGTGTGTAAAGAGTGTGTTAAGAGTGTGTAAAGAGTGTAAAGTGTGTAAAGAGTGTGTTAAGAGTGTGTAAAGAGTGTAAAGAGTGTGTAGAGTGTAAAGAGTGTGTAAAGAGTGTGTAAAGAGTGTAAAGAGTGTGTAAAGAGTGTGTAAAATGTGTGTAAAGAGTGTGTTAAGAGTGTGTAAAGAGTGTGTTAAGAGTGTAAAGAGTGTGTAGAGTGTAAAGAGTGTGTAAAGAGTGTGTAAAGAGTGTGTTAAGAGTGTAAAGAGTGTGTAGAGTGTAAAGAGTGTGTAAAGAGTGTGTAAAGAGTGTAAAGAGTGTGTAAAGAGTGTGTTAAGAGTGTGTAAAGAGTGTGTAAAGAGTGTGTTAAGAGTATGTAAAGAGTGTGTAGAGTGTAAAGAGTGTGTTAAGAGTGTGTAAAGAGTGTGTTAAGAGTATGTAAAGAGTGTAAAGAGTGTGTAAAGAGTGTGTTAAGAGTGTGTAGAGAGTAAAGAGTGTGTAGAGTGTGACGAGCGTCTTGAGGCACGAGTCACACTCTAACATTATGTAATCGAGTTTTAAGAGAAGTTTTCATACTCGAACTGTAACAAGAAGACAAGGTTTCTTCTCTTCCCCTCTTCCATCTTTCTATCTCTTCTCTCTCTCTCTCTCTCTCTCTCCCTCCATCTCACAGCAGTGTTGATTCCTTGGAGAGGTCTCGGGTCTTCTCTTTTCCATCTTTACCTCCTCTTCTCACTCCTTCTCTCTCCCTCTTCTTCTCTACTGCTCCACCTCTTACTTCTCCCGTGTTGATTCCTTGGAGACTTCTCAGGGCTTCTCTTCTGCCCTTCTTCTCACTCTCTCCATCCCTCCCTCTCCCCCTCTTATCCCCCTCTTATCCCTCTCTCTTTGCCCTTCTTCCTGCTTGTTCTCCTCGTGTCGATTCCTCGGAGAGTGCAAAGGTTTTTCTTGCTGTGAAAACGTTGACCGAGCGATCGCGGCACTCGGGGGAGAAAATTCACAGAGGCCGTTTTAAAAGCAGCTCCATGTCCTCGCTCTGCTCCGGGAGGCTCCGGGAGGCTCCGGGAGGCTCCGGGAGGCTCCGGGAGGCTCCGGGAGGCCTCCGGGCCCCGCGGTGCTTAAAGGGTGTGAGGGATGGAGGGAGAGAGGGAGAGAGAGAGAGAGTCTTAGCACTTAGCAACGCATTTTAAAACCACACATGGAGATGGAGAGAGAGGAAGGAAGAGGATAGGGAAGGGTGAGATGGAGAGAATGAGGACTTAAAGGGGAGAGAGGAGGAGAGAGGGATGGCTTTGAGTGAAAGGTGTAGGTGTGTGGAGGGAGAGAGGGAAAACAGGAAGGGGAAAAGGGAGAAGGAGCAAAGGAGATGTGGGGAAAAGAGAGGACAGAAGACAGAATATGAAAAAGAAAGAGGAAACGAGATGGAAAAGAGAAGGAAAGAGGGAAAAAGAGAGAGGGAAACAGGGAAAGAGAGGGAACAGAAGGAGAGGAGGAAACAAAGAATCTCTGGGCCTTGTGCTACTTTGTCTGAGAGTGAGAGAAGGGGAAGAGAGGGATAAAAAGAGAGAAGGAGGGAACGAGCAAGAGATAAAGGGATGATAGGGAGTGAGAAGGAGAGATAAAGGGAGTGAGAGAGCAGGAATAGAGGGAGAGAAGGAAAGAGGGATGGAGAGAAAAGATAGCGATAATAAAGGAAAAGAGGGAGAACATTAGAAGAGAGGGCAAGGAAAAAAAGAAGAAGAAGAAGAAGAAGAAGAAGAAGAAGAAGAAGAAGAAGAAGAAGAAGAAGAAGAAGAAGAAGAAGAAGAAGAAGAAGAAGAAGAAGAAGAAGAAGAAGAAGAAGAAGAAGAAGAAGAAGAAGAAGAAGAAGAAGAAGAAGAAGAAGAAGAAGAAGAAGAAGAAGAAGAAGAAGAAGAAGAAGAAGAAGAAGAAGAAGAAGAAGAAGAAGAAGAGCGTCGTCAAAGTGAAATTTGACCCAAAAGTCTTTAAATAAACTCTGTATTTGTCAGAATCTATTTGTGCGTTTGTTTTTTGGACGTAAATGAACGACGGCGGCGTTAAAAAACGGTCGATCGAACCCGGACGAAGAGCAGAACGAAGCTCCCAAAGAGACGGGAGCGAAAGAGTGCGAAAAAGGAGGACGAGAAAGTGAAAGAACGAGCGAGCGACGCGGAGAAAAAAGCCTTTATTTATAGCGCGGCAGACGAGGCCGAGGTAATGGCGTTCCCTCGGAAGAACGCGCAAATGATGAGGAAAAACACGGCTATTTTTAACGCGTCGCCGTCCTCACACTCTCTTTTCACTCCCGCGCTTTACGCTTCCTGTGCCGCCGTCGCTCTGTTTTTGGATCGTGGTCATTCCAGAGTTTGGGCCGATCCGTCGCCGCTTTCTCTGGACGTTTAGAAGAAGCCGTTTCGCCGGACGATCGTAGCTCTTTGGCTTCCTCGCCCTTGAACGAGGAGGTTGGCGGACCTTCTACCTCACGAAAACGACGTGTTTTTACATCGTTTTCAGGAAGTCTTTGGCGAATCTCGACGCTCCGACATCTTTTTTAGAACCGACGTTTTGTCCAGATCGATGCGATTGTCGTGTGTTGACGCAGCGAAAGCCTCTCAATCGCTCTCTGACCTTTAGTTGGTCCGAACTCCTCAGAAGAAGTCGTGAAACCTCATTTATGACATACAGTTCGGATCCAGTATCATTTATCTCTATCTATATTGTTAAGTATCGATAAGGATTGTTTCTTTGTACATAAATAGTGAAAATTAGACCTTTTCTTTAGTTTTGGAACAGCCTCGATCGTAGTCAGTCTGTGGTATTTCAAACTGGTGTCGTGGCCTTGTGTTCATGCTCTCGCACCGTGTACTTTGTAGTTATCTATCGTGATCATTGATCGCGTGTTCTGTTACAAGACGACACGACACAGAGAGAAATCAAATCAAGGCTAAATAACACGACATTTACGGCTCGTGAGTTCCATCTGCTCCAGAGACGTTTATTCCAAATCAAGTCCAAATGTTTTCTCTATTTTTTGAATGTCCGTTATAATCTGGCTCCAGTTCTTGTTGTTGTTGTTGTTGTTGTTTGAGTCGTCTTTTTGTCTGTTTTGTCCATGTTTTTTTAATGTATCCATGTGTTGTGTCCACGGCAGGAGTTCTGAGGCCCAGATACGTAGTTCTTAAATCAAACGGTGTCAAAGATGTGTCTGTAGCACTTTATCGATCTCAGTCACATATTTGTGAGCGACAGGACAGTCCCAGAGCACGTGGTCATGGTGGATCTGCTGGTGGCGCCGTCTCTCCAGCAGTTGGACTTTCCTTGTGAATAATGAGCACTTTGACCTGGAATTATGACCAAACGAGACACAAAATTCCCTCCAAACGTGTGATTTTGAGGTTTTCCACTCGTACACACACTTTCCCACTTTCCCTTCCGATAAATATAGTTGAATGACCCGTCCACATTTCAGTCTGAGTTATGAAGGTCATTGCTAAGTTTAATTTCTTGGTTTTAAGACAAAAATAGCATTCTCTTGTCTAAAAAATGTTGTATCGAGTCTTTCCCTTAGTATCAACATCAAGTTTCAAATGTTCGTATATCGCGACAACACTTTTTTACTTCCGTCCACGTCCGCCTCGCTCGGCCGCCTTCGTCCGCCGCCGCCGCCTTCGTCGCGCGGCGCTAACACGTGCTCCCAAAGTCAGCGGCGCTCCTCGGCCCGCGCCTAATGCAGCCTCCTGTCCTTAACCGTCCACTCCCATCAATTATTCAGCGAGAGAAAGGAAAACCGTTTGAGAGCGTTACACTGATCCACTGTGCTCAACCAATCTATGCCGTGTAAGTAATAAAACACCACACTCAGACGACACAATGAAGGAGATGGAGACAGAGGAGACGCTTGTTAAAAATGTAAGTAGTCGGAAGCAACATCTGAGGAGGGGGAGGAGGGAGGAGGGAGGGAGGGAAGCGGCTCGGGAGAGGGGAAGCATCTTAGTGTCTGCGCTCATCAGCGGAACAGGCTCGGAGCGGCGGCGGGTGGCGCTGTGTCCCGGAGACGGAGACGTGGCGGGCGGCGGCGTATGTCAGCGTTCAGGGCGAGGGGGGGAGACGAGGGGGAGGCGGAGAGCGGACCAGACATACAGCGGCCTTTATTTAAAACCCATTATCAGAACATGCATCAACAATTATTTTATAACAATTTTTTGTACATAAATCATGCAAAATTCGATATTTCCTTTACTTTTGGAACGGTCTCGATCGTAGTCAGTCTGTGGTATTTCAAACTGGTGTCGTGGCCTTGTGTTCATGCTCTCGCACCGTGTACTTTGTAGTTATCTATCGTGATCATTGATCGCGTGTTCTGTTACAAGACGACACGACACAGAGAGAAATCAAATCAAGACTAAATAACACGACATTTACGGCTCGTGAGTTCCATCTGCTCCAGAGACGTTTATTCCATTCTATTTTTTGAATGTCGGTTATAATCTGGGTCGAGTCCTTAATTCAATTTTTGGAGCATAAATAAATGTCAATTGTTGCCATTACTGACTTAAATATAGTTGATTCTTAATATTTGTGTCGATACAACGAGCGTAAAGTATCATTTGTGTCGACCGTTTTTAGCTTCGCTTGTTGTCGTCGACTGCGGGGCCAAAATGAGACACTTGGGGGCCAAATGTTAGTCTCTTTGACGAACGAGAAACACAAAAAAGGACGTAAACACCTGCGTTCACACTGAGACACGGGCACGTTTCATCTCGCACCGTGGAACCTTCCGGGCGCCGCTCCGTTGGCGCTGCACGTTTGTCGCGCTCGGGCGTGTGAACCTCGATCTCTTCCGACACAAACATCTTAAATCATTCAGACCGTTCTCCGAAAATGAGCGCTCACGCGACACGCCTCCCTCTCTCCGCCCCGTACTCTCTTCTTCTCCGCCGTGAAAAGGTCGCGCTGCACTCTTGAACCTTCAAGACGACGCCCCGCCGGGATGCAGCAGGCCCCGCCCCCCCTCGGACACCTCACTTTGGCTCGGCCGCGGAGAGGGCGGACGTCGGCGCTGTCGGCATTAGATCCATGAATGGGGGAGCGCGCTATTGAATATTTGATCGACTGTCTTGCCGCCTCGCGCTGACCGGCCTGACACGCAAAGTCGGCCGCTCGCTGGAGACGCTGCGTCGCTTCGGATCAGCGCGGCCATGCGCGAGCGCTTCCTGTGAATAAACCCGCTCGCAGTCGGGGGGGGGGGGCGAGGAGGGGAAAGGAGGTGAGAGAGGGAGAGGGTGGGGCAGAGCAGAGAGAGGTGGGGGGGAAGAGGAGAGAGTAAAGGTTATGGAATGACATTCAACATTCTGAGCGAGTGGCGCAAGCGATAAAAAGGGCCTAATTTTTGCGTTATTACAGCGGTGACAGAGGCTCAGGTCGAGTGGTTGTTTCAGTCCGAGCTCCGGCCAGTGAATACTCTGTGGTTTCCATGGCGATAACACTATAAACATCTTACCTGTGCCAAAACAGCCGCGTTGACCGGCCCCGATCCCCCTGAACCGGTTCTAATGTCGGCCTGTGTTTCCTGCTCAGGGCGGGGCCGACGTCTGTTACCTGAGCAACTGACGTCACCCAAACATAACTCATGTTTCTGTCGTAAATAAAATTCAAACTGTGCCTGAATTATACTTTTAAATCATGAGGCCGATATCAGCGATTCAATATTTGCTTTTTTACTAATTCTAGGTTCGTGTGTGTGAGGGGCGTGGCTAAAGCGAGCGTGCACGGGAACAGTTTGCAGAGACCGAGGAAAGTTGAAACGATGATTCATTCCATTTTGCCATCAAGGAAGTGTTTAAAGGCGTGTTGGAGGCTAAACATTTCTTTGGTTTAATCTCCATCAAAAAAACAACAACATTTGTAACGTATGAAATTTGGCAAAATGTTTGAATAACTTCAGAAACTAATTTTAGTCATTTTTTTCCATACATTTATTAAATATTCTTGTCGGAATTCTTAATGTGAAATGCACCAGTTGAACAGTGACCGTCACACTACATTTAAGGAGCTTCTTTTGGGATATTGGCTGATATTAGAATACAATGAACATTTTAAAGTTTATATAATATCTTTGGAATGTAACAAAACTGTAAAAATAACTCTTTTCTTGCTTCAGCCGTAAAAAGCCCCTGAAATTCCCAAACAGTGAAGTCATTAGTGCGTCCTCGTGTGTCCGTTACATGTCTATTTGTCCAACAGCAGCAGGTTGACCGCACACGGCCCTCCTCGCCCCCCGTTTCTCCCCCGTTTCTCCCCCGTTTCTCCTCCCCCCTCGGTCGCTCTCGTGGCTGTGTGCGGCGCTGATTACGGGCACTGGGCCTTCCTAATGTGTTGAAACCCGTCGAGGTGGAAACGCGCCCCCAACCGTCTTTATTTATTCATGCGGGCGCTGCCCTCTCCTCGGGACAGTGTGGGACAGAGAGGACGCTTTGGGACACTCCGCTTTGAGTCCGGTTTGAGTCCCGGTTTGAGTCCTGCTTTGAGTCCTGCTTTGAGTCCTGCTTTGAGTCCTGATTTCAGTCCGGTTTGAGTCCAGTTTGAGTCCCGGTGTTTCTGTCCAAATGTTTCTCACTTTGTGAAGACTCAAATCTGAGCACAATCTTCCTTTTGCTTTGTGGGTAAATCATAAATAAAGTTCTTGATTTAAGTCATGTTTATCTGGGTAGAGACTGTATATTTGTACTTTCTTAAAACACGATTTGCCAAGAAATTATTTTTTCTTCTAATTTCAAGTGGCAAAATCCTGCCGACAACGCCATTCCACTAGATTTTAGAACTATGTATTTGGGCCTCCAAACGCCTGCCATGGACCCAATAAATGGAAACTTTGGACCTCAAACAAACAGGACTGACATAGACACTAACTTTTGGCTGAAATGGGACTTTTATTTACATTTTTTAACGTTTAATTTTCTAAAAAACTTGAATATTTAAAAGGTGGATTTTTCATTTAGAATTTTTAAACTGAGTAAAACACATAGAGACTGTAGAAAAGTAGCCAAACATGTTTAATCAGAGTTGATCTAAACGTGTCATCTGAAACAGGATTAAAAACAGTAGTTGTTGCTGTTGTTGTCGGCCAGTTGTTTTTATTTACCTGACGCCGTGTGTGACAGAGGAAACACAAACACTCTGACCTCGCGTTGTGGGTCATAGAGCGCTTGACCTCGTGTTGGTCGTGGAGCGCTTGACCTCGCGTTGGGGGTGGTGGAGCGTTTGGAGGCCTCGGTCACTCCCTCTCGCAGGAGCGGAGTCTCTAAATGTGCCGTAATTGTGCCGTTTCCTGTTGTCTCCCACCCGTCCACTCCGAGTATCGACGTTGTAATTAACAAACGGAGACGTCTTATTGACTCGTTGGGTGATTTAAAGGCTTCGCGTTCGGCTAAATTGACTTCTGAGCTCTTAAACGTTTGACCCAAGTGTTGTCTCCTCATCGTCTTCTCCGGAGCTCAAAACACAACGTTCTGGAGGCTTTAATTGGCTTTTAAACATGCTTTTGGTCGCCTTGGGATCTGTATTTTACATTTCCTAACCTAAAAACACCCTTTAAAATGATTAATTTAAGCGTAAGGAGTGGATTAACGATGAAAAAAATACATAAACAAAGCCATTAGGCAACGTGACCGCCATGCTAATGCGTTCGGAACGAGTCCGGCGACGCTTTACAGGCTTGAAAAACTGCGCAGCACAAGTCCGGATTTTCACCAGTGACGCAACAACCCGGCAAAACTTCAAACGGAGTGATTTGTGAGGACGAGATGGATGAAACGGGCGCAGAGGACGAAACGCCGAGTGTGTTTCTGACGACAGAACGACATTGTAAAGCTCAAATAATTATGTCCATTTAAAGTCCAGGTGATTTCAGTGTAGTTGCAGTCACTGTGAAGCCAATGTTTTAAGCCTCATTTGAACCGCTTTACTCCTCATCACCACATTTTTTGCAATATTTCATACAATAAAACTCATAATCTGGATTATGACGTTTCCGAAAACAGTTTAAATTGCCTGTCTTTTGTGTAATGTAGGTCCTGTTCTAGTCTGCTCACCCAGTTATTAGCAGTTATTAAGTTATTAATTACTACCAAAACCTCTTGACAGTTTTGCAATAAACAAGATTTTATACAATTTTATCCACTTACTTACACAAACGTACTCTGCTAACACTCACTTATTTACTGTAAAGTGTGTGCTCAAACGTTTGAATCGGCTCGTGCGGCGTCAAGAGAAGTGTTTCCTGTCGTCTCGCTGTCGTCTCGTATTGATGATGTCATAAATCAGACGCAAGCGCCGATATGATCAGTTTGAGTGAGGAAATAGTTAAATATTTATAGCGCTCAATCAGCATAATGTGTGTTTTTGCTGCGTCCACACGTGACACGCCCCTTTGCATGTTTTACACAGTCTTCAGCTCACTAGTCGCTCTTCAATGAGACAATTAAGAAAAACAGCCCGACGCCGAGTTTCCACGCACGTTTCTGCTTTTGTTTACACATTTTCCCGGCTGTGACGTGTGAGCGCTGAAACGTCTCACATGTGTGTGGTGGGGCGCGCTGAAACGTCTCACATGTGCGTCGTGGAGCGCACTGAAACGTCTCACCTGTGCGTGGTGGGGCGCGCTGAAACGTCTCATCTGTGTGTCGTGGAACGCGCTGAAACGTCTCACCTGCGTGTCGTGGAACGCGCTAAAACGTCTCATCTGTGTGTCGTGGAACGCGCTAAAACGTCTCATCTGTGTGTCGTGGAACGCGCTAAAACGTCTCATCTGTGTGTCGTGGAACGCGCTAAAACGTCTCACCTGTGTGTCGTGGAACGCGCTGAAACGTCTCACCTGTGCGTGGTGGGGCGCGCTGAAACGTCTCACCTCACGACAGACGGATCCTCGGCGTCTAAAGGTTCTTGAAATGCGTGTGAATTATTGAGGCGCTGCTTAACCTCGGCTGCTTCTTTCCCTTTGTCTTACACCTTTCGGCTGTTCACTTCCTGCTGTTCCTCCGGAGCGCGCTCGCAGGATTAATGTCCCTCATTGGTTATTTAACGCGCTCCATATTTGATGCTCTTTCTCTTTACACTGGAGTCGAGGGAGTCTCTGCTTTGAGCCTCGTGTCGTCGGGTTGATCAGATTTAATCAGACGCAGCTTCATAACGAGGCTCATGCAGAAAGAACAACCTGATTATTATTATTTAGTGTCTGTTATTTGTCTGTGGTCGTTTAGTCAAAGGAAAGTACTTATTTTCATAAAAGGATTTCATTTTCAGCTCAAAAATACTACAATTCTATTTAAAGTCCCATATGAAAGTTGTATTGGTTTTATCATTAGTTTGAACGTGTTGTAAATATTTATCACAGTTTTACATCCGTTAAGTCGCAGTTTGTAAAGAAATTGTGAAAAATAAGAGTTTAAAATGACTGAATCCCTCTGTGATGTCATCAGTGTGCGACACATGGTTGGAGTAAATAAAGGTGTTTTATGGTCTTATTGTGTCAGATCAGAACTGTTGTTGTTTATGTGGAGTCTGGCTCTTGTTTACAGTCTGGTTGCTATGGAAACAGCTGTGGAATCACCTCTGTGTCACATCTGTGTCACGTCCAACCAGGAAGTCGTTTGAGGATCTAGTGAGGCACATTTAAGGACTAAAGAGGGTTTTCATCGAATTCTATCCATTTGCACTTTTTAAAATATGACTTGAGCCGGGTTTTCAATCGTTTTTTTGCAGTTTTGATTGTCTTTTAATCCTTTTTTCTGACTTATTCTAATGTTTGAGTGGTTATGAATGGGATCAACGTCATGAGGGTAAGTTCAGGAGCCGAGCCGAGCGTGTTTGGCGTTTGCTTCGCTCCCGTGGTCACTCACTCCAGAGGCCTTTGTCTTCCACTCAACCCGTTCAGCTCGTTCAGCTCGTTCAGCTCGTTCAGCTCGTTAAGCCCGTTCAGCCCGTTCAGCTCGTTCCACCGTGTCGCTCGTTTGCCCCAAGTGTCTCTGGGACAACGGCGCCGGCGTCTCGGCGTTCTCCTCCGTCTCGCACTCGACGGAGACGCTCGTCGTGTCCCCTCCACGACCGCCTGATTCCTTTTCCCTCCGAGCGCCTTTTATTCGAGGCGTTTTACACCTGCCACTTTGGTCCGAACCCTCGACCGCGGCGGCTCGAGCGTCTGGCCTTCGCTCTTTCGGTAAAGACGGGCGTTTCTGATGGTCGGCGGTCGGGATCAGCCGCCGCTCGTCAGTCACGTGTTTGGAGCCGAGTTCAGGAGTTTTTTTTTTGTTGAACCGGCAATAAAAACGAGTTTGTCTCATTTGTATTCGTAAATTTAAGATTTAAAGCCGTTTGTTTTGGATAAAAAAAAAAATCAAATCGTGATCGCTTAAGTACCTGGTCCATTCGCCTTCGATTGGTGAAGCGAGGTTCAAGTTTAGATCGAGGCTTTCGCAAACAACGACGATATTTCCATAAAATATTCCTAAATGTTACAAAAATGCTCAGAAATATATGGTTTATTTCATTACGTTCTTTCTAGACATTTCCTGGTGCTTTATGTGTATTTTAAACACAACATTAGATTGTTTTGTTGAAATGCAGCAGTTAGCGCTAGCATCGCAGTAGCATGTAGCACCGTTAGCATTGCAGTAGCATCGCAGTAGCATGTAGCACCGTTAGAATCGCAGTAGCACGTAGCACCGTTAGCATTGCAGTAGCATCGCAGTAGCATGTAGCACCTTTTACTCTCTTCCTGTCGAGCAGCGGGCGAGAGAGCAGCAACTTTAAAAACACGGAGGTTCAAACCTTCTGTTTTGGGGGGAAAACCCTCTGTTACATCTGTTAATCACAGGCAGTATTATTGTGTCTTTGTTTCTCTGTTTATGGTAATTCTTGAAGTCAGATGTATTTATTTATTTTGGTATTGTTCTTTAACTAGATAAATGAATATAATAATGATAATAATAATAATAATTCTATAATATCACTATCTTTATATTTCAACGTGAGCCAAAAATAAAACCTAACGGAGACTTAACCCACAGGACAATTCATATCTAAGAAGGAAATGAATTTGCTTTAGTACTTTAGTACCTCCGGTTTGAGTCCTGTTTGAGTTCCGTTCTTCCTTTTGCTTTGTGGGTAAATCAAGATACAAGTTACATAAGATCCGGTTTTTAAAAGTTCTTGGATTTATCTGGGTTGAGACTGTCTATTTTTACTCTCTTAAAACACAATTTGCCAAGAAATACATTTTTCTTCTAATATCCTGCCGACAACGCCATTCCACTCGATTTTAGAACTCTGTATTTGGGCCTCAAAACGCCTGCCATGGACACAATAAATGGAAACCTTGGAAGGAAATGAATTTACTTTAGTACCTTGTGTTGGTGTAACATTATTGTCTTGATAAGTTTTCAATACATCGTGCGGTTGTTTGCGATACATCGTGCGGTCGTTTGTGGGCCAGAAAGCCGTTTGCTTCACCCACTTTCGCTGGTAAAATCGGGGTCAAGGCGTAAAGAGGTCTGGCGTCCGCTCTGCCGCTCGGCGCTGACCACGACACATTAAAGCCCATCCCGGCTCCTCACCTTCGACGCTAACGCCGACGCGCCGCGCCCGCGTGTCGAGCAGCCATTAAAACCCATCTCGGCTCCGGGACGCTCTCAATAAATAAAACCTTTGGCACTCTGCGCTGCGAAGGGTCAGTCCGGCGCCGCTAAAACGCCCTGGATGTGAGTGTGCCGCCGGCCCCAGTGACGGAGGGAGGCGGGGGGAGGCGGGGGGAGGCAGAGGGAGGCGGGGGGAGGCGGGGGGAGGCGGAGGGAGGCGGAGGGAGGCGGAGGGAGGCGGGGGGAGGCGGGGGGAGGCGGAGGGAGGCGGAGGGAGGCGGAGGGAGGCGGGGGGAGGCGGAGGGAGGCGGAGGGAGGCGGAGAGCGCTAACAGCCTCTCTCCTCCGCTCTCCGGGCTCGCGGCGCATGAAAGTTTGATGTCTGGATTAGGTTGTTGTCTCTTCTGGCACCTCGACGAGGACGATATCGACGGAGCCGCTGGAGCAAGCCACCGATTTAATGGCTTCAGACCTCGACTTCACCTCCAGCCGAGAGAGGGAGGAGTGAGAGGGAGGAGAGGAGAGGGGGAGGAGAGGAGTGTGAGGGAGAGGAGGGTGAGGGAGAGAGGGAGGAGACGAGGAGAGGGGGAGGAGATGGGAAGAGGGGGAGGAGAGAGAGAGAGGAGTGTGGGAAAAGTACTGGACATAAGAGAAAAAAGAAAGAGTGGGACGTTGAAAAGGAGATAAGGAAAGTGTTCGACGTGGAAAAGATGAGAGAGAAAAGGAAGGATGTAGAGAAAAGAGTGATAGAAAGAGGAGGCACACTTTGTTTGCCCGGTGGCCGCTCCAGGTACTGCAGCTGCCAGGACTATTTCTCGTCCAATCCAAAACGCTTTCGCAAAGATCGTGAGGAGAGAGAGACGGAAAAGGGGGATGTCGGGGGTGTCGAAAGGGTGAGGAAAGAGTGAGAGGAAGGGAGGAAGGAGAGAGAGAACGCGTTGGACTCGGGAAAGATGTTTGAAAAGTCGCAGTAAGTCGCCGGAACACCAGTTTAGTATCGGCAAATGAGCGAGGGTTTCTCAGGAGGATTATCTTTGCTACGAGGCTGTCGTTCCGCTCACAGACAGCAGGGGGCGACGACGGATGCTTCAAACGCCCCCTCACACGCACACCTAACCATCGCAGTGACTCACAAAGACGTTTAACGATGTGACAACGTTAATTAGTTCTGCTAACGACGATTTAATCACTTTTTTTTTTACACGAATAAACTTGTTAAATGCACCGCAAAATTACATGCGCCCGTCATCACGCTAATAAGCATGACTTTTGACTCATTTTGGCTCGCTGAGGAACAAAGTTCGGGCTTTCTAAATACACTGGAGAACTACATAGACCATGATGCATTGCTCCATGTCAGTGCAGCCGACGTAAAGACAGAACAGCAGAATATCACATCAATGTTGTACTTTTCTCCTCGCTCACTGCCCTCTCTCTCTCTCTCTCTCTCACACTTCCTCTCTCCACCCCTCCCTCTCTCACCCCTCTCTCGCCCCCCCCGCTCCCTCTCTCGCCGCTCATTAGCAGAGTTTAGCCTTCGCGCTCTTGAATGCGGCGGCTTGTTGACACACACAATAGGATCAGCCATTCCGGCTCACAACAGCTTGGCTCCAGCTTGACGCGTCTCCCCCCGTCCTCTCCCCGCGTCCTCTCCCCCCGTCGTCTCCCCCCGTCGTCTCCCCTCGTCCTCTCCCCCGTGGTCTCCCCCGTCGCCCTGCCCTCCTTGACCCTCTCCAAACCCGGCCTGCGTCAGGTCTGAATCGCTGGAATGATCCGACGCCCGAGTCACGGTCGGAGGTGGAAAGTTAGTCGTTCTGTCGGAGCGTTTGGCTTTTAACGCCGGTTTGAACCTCCCTGAACATCTTTGAACCTCCCTGAACCTCTCTGAACCTCCTTGAACCTGCCTGAACCTCCCTGAACCTTTTTGAACCTCCCTGAACCTCCTCGAACCTCCTTGAACTTCCACGAATAGCCTTGAATCTCCTTGAACCTTCCTGAACCTCCTCGAACCTCCTTGAACCTGCCTGAACCTCCCTGAACCTTTTTGAACCTCCCTTAACGTCCCTGAACCTCCTTGAATCTCCCCGAACATCCTTGAACCTCCTTGAACCTCCTTGAACTTCCCCGAACATCCTTGAACCTCCTTGAGCCTCCCTTAACCTCCCTGAACCTTTTTGAACCTCCCTTAACGTCCCTGAACCTCCTTGAATCTCCCCGAACATCCTTGAACCTCCTTGAACCTTCTTGAACCTCCTTGAACTTCCCCGAACATCCTTGAACCTCCTTGAGCCTCCCTTAACCTCCCTGAACCTTTTTGAACCTCCCTTAACGTCCCTGAACCTCCTTGGATCTCCCCGAACATCCTTGAACCTCCTTGAGCCTCCCTTAACCTCTCTGAACCTCCTTGAACCTCCTGAACCTCCCTGAACCTCCTGAACCTCCCTGAACATCCTGAACCTCCCTGTACTGCATTGGTGTAAAACCTCCTCAGACGGTCAGCTGTCCGTCACCGCTCAGACATCTCGGAGCCTCGCGGCGCTCTCGTGATCCCGCGCCCGTCGGTCTCATGCTCCCGTGTCCAGACGTGTGAGATGTTATCTGCAGTGAGGCATGTGTGAAGGCTCCTTCTGCTCAGGACAACTGGCCCTGATGCCCTCCCAGACCGGTGCAGGAGCGCGTTGATAACCCACGCACATGTTTATTTAGAATGCTACTCTGAAACATACCTGGATTATATTTTTGAATCTGAACGAGTCACAAAGTCATTTAGTAATTCCAGTGTGTGTGTGTGAGGGGCGTGGCTACAGCTAGCGTGCACAGGAACAGTTTTGCCTCATTTCTTTGACTTTGACTCTCAAAACCTCTACGCCACGTTTGAACCTGTCTTTATGTCATGCTAATGCTAATGTCAGACGCATTATGACCTGGAAATATCAGATTGTGGCTCTTGACAAAGCGAGTGTCGTGCGGCCATAAACAAGAAACAGCTAATGATAACGCGCTATGCTAGCTTTGTGTCGCTAAGGCTCCACGTAGTCGTTAGCATCAGTGGAAACACAGCGCTTTAGCACGAGATCAAGTCAGAGTTTTAGAGACAAATGATTATTTTCTGTTTTCTTCCTGCTTGTTGACGTCTTGTTTGGCTCCTCCCCCTCGTCCTCTGCTCCGGATTGGACGCACATGCTCCAATGAGGGGCCTCTCGGGCTCTAAGAACGCTGATGAGGAGCTCGTTAGCGGAAGAACGCACTCACAGTTGTATTTGGATGGATTCATAAATGTTGGAGTCATGATGCTGACTTTAATGACAATTCTTTGACATATTTAGAGCTTTTGTTTTTAGTTTTTCGGGAAAATCACATAAAAGGATAAAAAGACAACAGACTATGAATGCATCAGAATCAAATCAGACGAATCATTAATAACTGATCACATCCGCTGTGATATATCTGTGAGTCACACAAATAGAGTTAAAACATGTTGTGACATTTACCATTTTGAACAGGAACATTCTGGATCATTATTGTGCTGCTCATGTGACACTCACTTCTTTTAGTGCAGCACATTTTAACATTTGGTTTGGGTTTTATGTCACGCTACGAAACTTGTTTAGTCCCAGTCGAGTCCCCGGTTTCGTCCTGGTTTAGTCCTGGTTTAGTCTCTGGTTTAGTCCTGGTTTAGTCCTGGTTCAATCACTGGTTTAGTCCTGGTTTAGTCCTGGTTTAGTCCTGGTTTAGTCTCTGGTTTAGTCCTGGTTTAGTCCTGGTTTAGTCCCTGGTTTAGTCCTGGTTTAGTCCTGGTTTAGTCTCTGGTTTAGTCCTGGTTTAGTCCCTGGTTTAGTCCCTGGTTTAGTCCTGGTTTAGACCTGGTTTAGTCCCTGGTTTAGTCCTGGTTTAGTCCTGGTTTAATCCCTGGTTTAGTCCCTAGTTTAGTCCTGGTTTAGACCCTGGTTTAGTCCTGGTTCAGTCCTGGTTTAGTCCTGGTTTAGTCCTGGTTTAGTCCTGGTTTAGTCCCTGGTTTAGTCCTGGTTTAGACCTGGTTTAGACCTGGTTTAGTCCTGGTTTAGTCCTGGTTCAATCACTGGTTTAGTCCTGGTTTAGTCCTGGTTTAGTCCTGGTTTAGTCCCTGGTTTAGTCCTGGTTTAGACCTGGTTTAGACCTGGTTTAGTCCTGGTTTAGTCCTGGTTTAGTCCCTGGTTTAGTCCTTGTTCAGTCCTGGTTTAGTCCTGGTTTAGTCCTGGTTTAGTCCCTGGTTTAGTCCTGGTTTAGTCCTGGTTTAGTCCTGGTTTAGTCTCTGGTTTAGTCCTGGTTTAGTCCCTGGTTTAGTCCCTGGTTTAGTCCTGGTTTAGACCTGGTTTAGTCCCTGGTTTAGTCCTGGTTTAGTCCCTGGTTTAATCCCTGGTTTAGTCCCTAGTTTAGTCCTGGTTTAGACCTGGTTCAGTCCTGGTTTAGTCCTGGTTCAATCACTGGTTTAGTCCTGGTTTAGTCCTGGTTTAGTCCTGGTTTAGTCCCTGGTTTAGTCCTGGTTTAGACCTGGTTTAGACCTGGTTTAGTCCTGGTTTAGTCCTGGTTTAGTCCTGGTTCAATCACTGGTTTAGTCCTGGTTTAGTCCTGGTTTAGTCCTGGTTTAGTCCCTGGTTTAGTCCTGGTTTAGACCTGGTTTAGACCTGGTTTAGTCCTGGTTTAGTCCTGGTTTAGTCCCTGGTTTAGTCCTGGTTCAGTCCTGGTTTAGTCCTGGTTTAGTCCTGGTTTAGTCCCTGGTTTAGTCCTGGTTTAGACCTGGTTTAGTCCTGGTTTAGTCCTGGTTTAGTCCCTAGTTTAGTCCTGGTTTAGACCTGGTTCAGTCCTGGTTTAGTCCTGGTTCAATCACTGGTTTAGTCCTGGTTTAGTCCTGGTTTAGTCCTGGTTTAGTCCCTGGTTTAGTCCTGGTTTAGACCTGGTTTAGACCTGGTTTAGTCCTGGTTTAGTCCTGGTTTAGTCCCTGGTTTAGTCCTGGTTCAGTCCTGGTTTAGTCCTGGTTTAGACCTGGTTTAGACCTGGTTTAGTCCTGGTTTAGTCCTGGTTTAGTCCTGGTTCAATCACTGGTTTAGTCCTGGTTTAGTCCTGGTTTAGTCCTGGTTTAGTCCCTGGTTTAGTCCTGGTTTAGACCTGGTTTAGACCTGGTTTAGTCCTGGTTTAGTCCTGGTTTAGTCCTGGTTCAGTCCTGGTTTAGTCCTGGTTTAGTCCTGGTTTAGTCCCTGGTTTAGTCCTGGTTTAGTCCTGGTTTAGTCCTGGTTTAGTCTCTGGTTTAGTCCTGGTTTAGTCCCTGGTTTAGTCCCTGGTTTAGACCTGGTTCAGTCCTGGTTTAGTCCTGGTTCAATCACTGGTTTAGTCCTGGTTTAGTCCTGGTTTAGTCCTGGTTTAGTCCCTGGTTTAGTCCTGGTTTAGACCTGGTTTAGACCTGGTTTAGTCCTGGTTTAGTCCTGGTTTAGTCCTGGTTCAATCACTGGTTTAGTCCTGGTTTAGTCCTGGTTTAGTCCTGGTTTAGTCCCTGGTTTAGTCCTGGTTTAGACCTTTTTTAGACCTGGTTTAGTCCTGGTTTAGTCCTGGTTTAGTCCCTGGTTTAGTCCTGGTTCAGTCCTGGTTTAGTCCTGGTTTAGTCCTGGTTTAGCCCTGGTTTAGACCTGGTTTATTGCTCTCAAGTGTCTTGAGGCTTGTTGAGTCTCGGGTCCAAACGTCTCCAGAAAAACGCACAGGAAAAGGCCGTTTTACCCAACAATTCTCTCTTTATTTAAACAATAAGACAACAAGAGGAGGAAGAGCCCGTTGTTGACCGTGAGCGAGCGCAGACGCTGGACAAATGAGTCTGGAGTAAAGTGCAGCGGCGTAAACGCACTCTACTGCTGCTGCTGCTGCTGCTGCTGCTGGTGCTGCTGCTGCTGCTGCTGCTGCTGCTGCTGCTGCTGCTGCTGCTGCTGCTGCTGGTGCTGCTGGTGCTGGTGCTGCTGCTGCTGCTGCTGCTGCTGCTGCTGCTGCTGCTGCTGCTGCTGCTGCTGCTGCTGCTGCTGCTGCTGCTGGTGCTGCTGCTGCTGCTGCTGCTGCTGCTGCTGCTGCTGCTGCTGCTGCTGCTGCTGCTGCTGCTGCTGCTGCTGCTGCTGCTGCTGCTGCTGCTGCTGCTGCTGGTGCTGCTGCTGCTGCTGCTGCTGCTGCTGCTGCTGCTGCTGCTGCTGCTGCTGCTGCTGCTGCTGCTGCTGCTGGTGCTGCTGCTGCTGCTGCTGCTGCTGCTGCTGCTGCTGCTGCTGCTGCTGCTGCTGCTGCTGCTGCTGCTGCTGCTGCTGCTGCACAAAAGGCATTTAATGAGAGACAAATGCTGTTTACGTATACATAAGTATTTATGTTTAGAGTTCATTTTTCACAATCTCTGGACCCGGGAAGCTCGCGTCGCTTCTGCTAATGGTTTTTAATGGTTTTGGAGTTTTATGAATGTAAAAAGTGGAGTTTGTGGGGGAAAAATGCGCTCCTCAAGTTGTATTTTATATCGTCATTATCCACGAATAATGAGGAATGTTAGAAGGAAGTTTAGTTCTGCTTTAGTCCAACTTTAGGGTTTTCTCTGGTTTTAGTTATAGTTTAGCTCTGGTCTAAGGTCTTTTACTAACCCTTACTTAATCTTGGGTTTCTCCTGATTTTGATCCTTGGTTTAGTCCTAGTTTATTTATGGTTTTGGCCTGATTTATTCTTTATTTAGTCCTGATTTACTTCAAGTGTTATGCCTGGTTTATTCTTTATTTGGTTCCGGTTTAGTTCCAGTTTCAGCCTAGTTTTATTTTTATTTCATCCTGGTTTTATCCCAGTTTTGGCCTGGTTTAATTCTTTATTTAGTCCTGGTTTTATTCAAGTTTTTGGCCTGATTTATTCTTTATTTAGTCCTGGTTTAATTCCAGTTTTGGCCTAGTTTATTTTTGCTTTTTTCCTGGTTTTATTCCAGTTTTTTGCCTGGTTTACCTTTTATTTCGTCCTAATTTCTTTCCAATTTTAGCCTGGTTTATTCTTTATTTCCCCCTAGTTTTATTCCAGTTTTGGCCTGGTTTATTATATATCTCGTCCTGGTTTAGTTCCATATTTGGCCTGGTTTATTCTTGATTTAGTCCTGGTTTTATTCCAGTTTTGGCCTGGTTTATTCTTGATTTAGTCCTGGTTTTATTCCAGTCTTGGCCTAGTTTATTCTTTATTTCCTCCTGGTTTAGTTCCATATTTGTCCTGGTTTATTCTTGATTTAGTCCTGGTTTTATTCCAGTTTTGTCCTGGTTTATTCTTGATTTGGTCCTGGTTTAGTTCCAGTTTTGTCCAGAACCCGGTCTCCACGGCGACAGCTCGGTCCGTTTTTGAAGTGTTCCACAGAAACAAAGCTGGTGTTTAATCTCGCGGTGGCGAGTCGTGTTCCTCAGAAGTTTATTTTGGTCGTTTAGTTGGCGCGGTCGCTCCGGCTCTTCACCTCCTCGTGCCCTCGCTCCGCTCGGCCCTCGTTACGCGGACCAGGCGCGTAAGGCAAAGTACAGAGCAGTGTCCGAGCGCCTCAGATGTGGTCCGGCCCTGAACTGGCCCTGCCGCCCATAAATCAACGGCAAGTTTTTAATTTGTTTTTGTCCCGAGTGATTTTCTCCGGTGTTTGCCCACGAGCAGCTGCTAAAGGGGCGCTGAGCGATCACGGGCGCAGAGCGGGCGCAGAGCGGGCACCGAGCGGGCACCGAGCGATCACGGGCGCAGAGCGGGTGCTGAGCGGGCACCGAGCGATCACGGGCGCAGAGCGGGCGCTGAGGCAGAGCGGGGAGGGTTTCTCTCACATTGACCCACACATTTGGTCAAAGGGCCAATGTCGCCATGTTTCAACTGGTTCACTCTGGATTTGTACTTATGTTCCTCCTTCTACTGCTCCCCCTCCTCCTACACCTCCTGCTCCTGCTCCTCCTCCTGCTCCTCCTCCTCCTGCTCCTCTTCCTGCTCCTCCACCTCCTCCTCTTCCTCCTCCTCCTCCTCCTCTTTCCACTTGTGTTTTATCTGTTTTGTTGCCGAGTGCAGTCGTCATGTCGGGCCCTTATCTGGCCCTCGTAGCGCACACTTCTGTTTGATTACTGGAGTGGGACATGTGCCGCTCGGCCCTTGTGCCTCTGAGCCTGGCGTTGGCCCCTGAGCCCGGTGTCGGCCCTTGTGCCCCTGAGCCCGGCGTTGGCTCCTGAGCCCGGCGTTGGCCCCTGAGCCCGGCGTGGGCCCTTGTGCCCCTGAGCCCGGTGTTGGCCCCTGAGCGCGACGTGGGCCCTTGTTTCCGTCACATTCCGGGCTTTGATCACAGACAGTGGCTCAGGCCGTTATCACAGAGAGAAGGAACAACAGCTTTGATCTGTCACGAGAGAGAGAGGAGAGAGAGGAGGAGGAGAGGAGAGGAGGAGAGGGAGGAGGAGAGGAGAGGAGGAGAGGGAGGAGGAGAGAGGAGAGGGAGGAGGAGAGAGGGAGGAGAAGAGAGAGAGGAGAGGGAGGAGGAGAGAGGGAGGAGGAGAGAGGGAGGAGAAGAGAGGGAGGACGAGAGGAGAGGAGGAGAGAGGAGGAGAGAGGGAGGAGGAGAGAGGAGGAGAGAGGGAGGAGGAGAGAGGGAGGAGGAGAGAGGGAGGAGAAGAGAGGGAGGAGGAGAGAGGAGAGGGAGGAGGAGAGAGGAGGAGAGAGGGAGAAGGAGAGAGGAGAGGGAGGAGGAGAGAGGGAGGAGGAGAGAGGGAGGAGAAGAGAGGGAGGAGGAGAGGAGAGGAGAAGAGAGGGAGGAGGAGAGGAGAGGAGGAGAGAGGGAGGAGGAGAGAGGAGAAGGAGGAGAGAGGGAGGAGGAGAGAGGAGAGGGAGGAGGAGAGGGAGGAGGAGAGAGGAGGAGAGAGGAGAGGGAGGAGGAGGAGAGAAGAGGAGAGAGGGAGGAGGAGAGAGGGAGGAGGAGAGAGGAGGAGAGAGGGAGGAGGAGAGAGGAGAGGGAGGAGGAGAGAGGAGGAGAGAGGAGAGGGAGGAGGAGGAGAGAAGAGGAGAGAGGGAGGAGGAGAGAGGAGGAGAGAGGGAGGAGGAGAGAGGGAGGAGGAGAGAGGAGGAGAGAGGGAGGAGGAGAGAGGAGAGGGAGGAGGAGAGGGAGGAGGAGAGAGGAGGAGAGAGGAGAGGGAGGAGGAGGAGAGAAGAGGAGAGAGGGAGGAGGAGAGAGGAGGAGAGAGGGAGGAGGAGAGAGGAGAGGGAGGAGGAGAGAGGGAGGAGGAGAGAGGAGAGGGAGGAGGAGGAGAGAGGGAGGAGGAGAGAGGAGAGGGAGGAGGAGAGAGGAGAGGGAGGAGGAGAGAGGAGAGGAGGAGAGAGGAGAGGGAGGAGGAGAGAGGAGGAGAGGGAGGAGGAGGAGAGAAGAGGAGGAGAGAGGAGGAGAGAGGAGGAGGAGAGAGGAGAGGAAGGAGGAGAGTGGAGAGGAGGAGGAGAGAGGGCGGAGGAGAGAGGAGGAGAGAGGAGAGGGAGGAGGAGAGAGGAGGAGGAGAGAGGGAGGAGGAGAGGGAGGAGGAGAGAGGGAGGAGGAGAGAGGAGGAGAGAGGGAGGAGGAGAGAGGAGGAGGAGAGAGGGAGGAGGAGGAGAGAGGGCGGAGGAGAGAGGAGGAGAGAGGGAGGAGGAGAGAGGGAGGAGAGAGGAGGAGAGAGGGAGGAGGAGAGAGGAGGAGAGAGGGGAGGAGAGAGAGGAGGAGAGGGGAGGAGAGAGGGAGAGGGAGGAGGGAGAGGAGAGGAGGAGGAGAGAGGGAGGAGGAGAGAGGGAGGAGGAGAGAGGGAGAGAGGAGGAGAGAGGAGGAGGAGAGAGGAGAGGGAGGAGGAGAGAGGAGAGGAGGAGGAGAGAGAGAGGAGAGAGGAGAGGAGGAGGAGAGAGGGAGGAGGAGAGAGGAGGAGAGAGGAGGAGGAGAGAGGAGGCGAGAGGGAGAGGGAGGAGGAGAGAGGAGAGGAGGAGGAGAGAGGGAGGAGGAGAGAGGAGGAGAGAGGGAGGAGGAGAGAGGAGGAGAGAGGAGAGGAGGAGAGAGGGAGGAGGAGAGAGGAGAGGGAGGAGGAGAGAGGGAGGAGAAGAGAGAGAGGAGAGGGAGGAGGAGAGAGGAGAGGGAGGAGGAGAGAAGAGAGGAGGAGGAGAGAGGGAGGAGGAGAGAGGAGGAGAGAGGGAGGAGGAGAGAGGAGAGGGAGGAGGAGGAGAGAGGGAGGAGGAGAGAGGAGAGGGAGGAGGAGAGAGGTGGAGAGAGGAGAGGGAGGAGGAGGAGAGAGGGAGGAGGAGAGAGGAGAAGAGAGGGAGGAGGAGAGAGGAGAGGGAGGAGGAGAGAGGAGAGGGAGGAGGAGAGAGGAGAGGAGGAGGACAGAGGGAGGAGGAGAGAGGAGGGAGGAGGAGAGAGGAGAGGGAGGAGGAGAGAGGAGAGGAGGAGGAGAGAGGGAGGAGGAGAGAGGAGGAGAGAGGGAGGAGGAGAGATGAGGAGGAGAGAGGAGAGGGAGGAGGAGAGAGGAGAGGAGGAGGAGAGAGGGCGGAGGAGAGAGGAGGAGAGAGGAGAGGGAGGAGGAGAGAGGAGAGGAGGAGAGAGGAGGAGAGAGGGAGGAGGAGAGAGGAGGAGGAGAGAGGGAGGAGGAGAGAGGAGAGGGAGGAGGAGAGAGGGAGTAGGAGAGAGGAGGAGAGGGAGGAGGAGAGAGGAGGAGGAGAGGGAGGAGGAGAGAGGAGAGGAGGAGAGGGCGGAGGAGAGAGGAGGAGAGAGGAGGAGAGAGGGAGGAGGAGAGAGGAGGAGGAGGAGGAGGGAGGAGGAGAGGAGAGAGGGAGGAGGAGAGAGGGAGGAGGAGAGGAGGAGAGAGGGAGGAGGAGAGAGGAGAGGGAAAGGAGAGAGGGAGGAGGAGAAAGGAGGAGAGGAGGAGAGAGGGAGGAGAGAGAGGAGAGAGAGAGGAGGAGGACAGAGGAGGAGGAGAGACGAGGAGAGAGGGAGGTGGAGAGAGGGAGGAGCAGAGAGGAGAGGGAGGAGGAGAGAGGAGGAGGGAGGAGGAGAGAGGAGAGGAGGAGGAGAGAGGAGGAGAGAGGAGGAGGAGAGAGGAGAGGAGGAGGAGAGGAAAGGAGGAGGAGAGGGAGGAGGAAAGAGGAGAGGGAGGAGGAGAGAGGGAGGAGAGAGGGAGGAGGAGAGAGGAGAGGGAGGAGGAGAGAGGAGAGCAGGAGGAGAGAGGGAGAGGAGAGAGGGTAGAGAGGAGGAGAGAGGAAGAAGAGAGGGGAGAGGGAGGAGGAGAGGGGAGAGGAGGAGGAGAGAGGAGAGAGAGTAGAAGAGAGGAGAGGAGGAGGAGAGAGGGAGGAGGAGAGAGGAGGAGAGAGGGAGGAGGAGAGGAGGAGGAGAGAGGAGAGGAGGAGAGAGGAGGAGG
>NW_027315724.1:36571149-36626149 GCF_026437365.1 Eucyclogobius newberryi
TCATTCTTTTCTTCGATATATTCACAGTATTTTTTGTGTAGCTAACTCTTTGCTAGCTCTTTGCTCTCTCTTTGTTAGCTCTTTGCTAACACTCTTTGCAAACTCTTTGCTAACTCTTTGCTCACTCTTTGCTAACTCTTTGCTAACTCTTTGCTAACTCTTTGCTCACTCTTTGTTAGCTCTTTGCTAACTCTTTGCTAACTCTTTGCTCACTCTTTGCTCACTCTTTGCTAACTCTTTGCTAACTCTTTGCTAACTCTTTGCTCACTCTTCGCTAACTCTTTGCTAACTCTTTGCTAACTCTTTGCTCGCTCTTTGCTAACTCTTTGCTAACTCTTTGCTCACTCTTTGCTCACTCTTTGTTAGCTCTTTGCTCTTTTGCCTCAAACGTTCTGCTCTTCTGGGTTTGTTCTCTCCAGGTATTTCAGAGTCATGTGACGTGTGGTTCAAGCCCTGGTCAGTCCCGTTCCTCCAGGAGAACCATGTGACCCGGACCATGTGACCCGGACCATGTGACCCGGACCATGTGACCCGGACCATGTGACCCAGACCATGTGACCCGGACCCACACGGGGCGCTCTCATCCCAGAGGCTCTCTCTCTGCTCTCTCTCATGTCTCTCTCTCTCTTATCTCTCTCTCTGGTCCCTCTCTCTCTCTTGTCTCTCTCTAGTCTCTCTCTCTCTCTCTGCTCTCTCTCTTGTCTCTCTCTCTCTTGTCTCTCTCTCTTGTCTCTCTCTGGTCTCTCTCTCTTGTCTCTCTCTTATCTCTCTCTCTGGTCTCTCTCTCTCTCTTGTCTCTCTCTAGTCTCTTTCTCTTGTCTCTCTCTTGTCTCTCTCTTATCTCTCTCTCTGGTCTCTCTCTCTCTCTTGTCTCTCTCTAGTCTCTCTCTCTTGTCTCCCTCTAGTCTCTCTCTCTCTCTGATCTCTCTCTTGTCTCTCTCTCTCTCTGCTCTCTCTCTTGTCCCTCTCTCTTGTCTCACTCTCTTGTCTCTCTCTGGTCTCTCTCTCTCTTGTCTCTCTCTTGTCTCTCTCTCTGGTCTCTCTTTCTCATGTCTCTCTCTTGTCTCTCTCTTATCTCTCTCTCTGGTCTCTCTCTCTCTCTCTTGTCTCTCTCTAGTCTCTTTCTCTGCTCTCTCTCTTGTCTCTCTCTCTCTCTCTGCTCTCTCTCTTGTCTCTCTCTCTCTTGTCTCTCTCTGGTCTCTCTCTCTCTTGTCTCTCTCTTGTCCCTCTCTCTTGTCTCTCTCTGGTCTCTCTCTTGTCTCTCTCTGGTCTCTCTCTCTTGTCTCTCTCTGGTCTCTCTCTTGTCTCTCTCTCTTGTCTCTCTCTTGTCCCTCTCTCTTGTCTCTCTCTGGTCTCTCTCTTGTCTCTCTCTCTGGTCTCTCTCTGGTCTCTCTCTTGTCCCTCTCTCTTGTCTCTCTCTGGTCTCTCTCTTGTCCCTCTCTCTTGTCTCTCTCTTGTCCCTCTCTCTTGTCTCTCTCTTGTCCCTCTCTCTTGTCTCTCTCTGGTCTCTCTCTTGTCTCTCTCTGGTCTCTCTCTCTTGTCTATCTCTGGTCTTTCTCTTGTCTCTCTCTCTGGTCTCTCTCTGGTCTCTCTCTTGTCCCTCTCTCTTGTCTCTCTCTGGTCTCTCTCTTGTCTCTCTCTTGTCCCTCTCTCTTGTCTCTCTCTGGTCTCCCTCTTGTCTCTCTCTTGTCCCTCTCTCTTGTCTCTCTCTGGTCTCTCTCTTGTCTCTCTCTCTGGTCTCTCTCTCTTGTCTATCTCTTGTCTCTCTCTGGTCTCTCTCTTGTCCCTCTCTCTTGTCTCTCTCTGGTCTCTCTCTTGTCTCTCTCTCTTGTCTCTCTCTCTGGTCTCTCTCTCTTGTCTATCTCTGGTCTCTCTCTGGTCTCTCTCTTGTCTCTCTCTCTGGTCTCTCTCTCTTGTCTATCTCTTGTCTCTCTCTGGTCTCTCTCTTGTCTCTCTCTGGTCTCTCTCTTGTCTCTCTCTCTGGTCTCTCTCTCTTGTCTATCTCTGGTCTTTCTCTTGTCTCTCTCTCTGGTCTCTCTCTTGTCCCTCTCTCATGTCTATCTCTGGTGTTTCTCTTGTCTCTCTCTCTGGTCTCTCTCTGGTCTCTCTCTTGTCCCTCTCTCTTGTCTCTCTCTTGTCCCTCTCTCTTGTCTATCTCTTGTCTCTCTCTGGTCTCTCTCTTGTCTCTCTCTGGTCTCTCTCTTGTCTCTCTCTCTGGTCTCTCTCTCTTGTCTATCTCTGGTCTTTCTCTTGTCTCTCTCTCTTGTCCCTCTCTCTTGTCTCTCTCTGGTCTCTCTCTTGTCTCTCTCTCTTGTCTCTCTCTTGTCCCTCTCTCATGTCTATCTCTGGTGTTTCTCTTGTCTCTCTCTCTGGTCTCTCTCTGGTCTCTCTCTTGTCCCTCTCTCTTGTCTCTCTCTTGTCCCTCTCTCTTGTCTCTCTCTGGTCCCTCTCTTGTCTCTCTCTTGTCCCTCTCTCTTGTCTCTCTCTGGTCTCTCTCTTGTCTCTCTCTCTGGTCTCTCTCTCTTGTCTATCTCTTGTCTCTCTGGTCTCTCTCTTGTCCCTCTCTCTGGTCTCTCTCTTGTCCCTCTCTCTTGTCTCTCTCTGGTCTATCTCTTGTCTCTCTCTCTGGTCTCTCTCTCTTGTCTATCTCTGGTCTCTCTCTGGTCTCTCTCTTGTCTCTCTCTCTTGTCCCTCTCTCTTGTCTCTCTCTGGTCTATCTCTTGTCTCTCTCTCTGGTCTCTCTCTCTTGTCTATCTCTGGTCTCTCTCTGGTCTCTCTCTTGTCTCTCTCTCTTGTCCCTCTCTCTGGTCTCTCTCTTGTCTATCTCTTGTCTCTCTCTGGTCTCTCTCTTGTCCCTCTCTCTTGTCTCTCTCTGGTCTCTCTCTTGTCCCTCTCTCTTGTCCCTCTCTCTTGTCTCTCTCTGGTCTCTCTCTTGTCTATCTCTGGTCTCTCTCTGGTCTCTCTTGTCTCTCTCTCTGGTCTCTCTCTCTTGTCTATCTCTTGTCTCTCTCTGGTCTCTCTCTTGTCCCTCTCTCTTGTCTCTCTCTGGTCTCTCTCTTGTCTCTCTCTCTGGTCTCTCTCTCTTGTCTATCTCTGGTCTCTCTCTGGTCTCTCTCTTGTCTCTCTCTCTGGTCTCTCTCTCTTGTCTATCTCTGGTCTCTCTCTGGTCTCTCTCTTGTCTCTCTCTCTTGTCCCTCTCTCTTGTCTCTCTCTGGTCTATCTCTTGTCTCTCTCTCTGGTCTCTCTCTCTTGTCTATCTCTTGTCTATCTCTGGTCTCTCTCTTGTCCCTCTCTCTTGTCTCTCTCTGGTCTCTCTCTTGTCTCTCTCTCTTGTCCCTCTCTCTTGTCTCTCTCTGGTCTATCTCTTGTCTCTCTCTCTGGTCTCTCTCTCTTGTCTATCTCTGGTCTCTCTCTGGTCTCTCTTGTCTCTCTCTCTGGTCTCTCTCTCTTGTCTATCTCTTGTCTCTCTCTGGTCTCTCTCTTGTCCCTCTCTCTTGTCTCTCTCTGGTCTCTCTCTTGTCTCTCTCTCTGGTCTCTCTCTCTTGTCTATCTCTTGTCTCTCTCTGGTCTCTCTCTTGTCTCTCTCTTGTCTCTCTCTCTGGTCTCTCTCTTGTCCTTCTCTCTGGTCTCTCTCTTGTCTCTCTCTCTGGTCTCTCTCTCTGGTCTCTCTCTTGTCTCTCTCTCTGGTCTCTCTCTTGTCTCTCTCTCTGGTCTCTCTCTCTTGTCTCTCCCTGGTCCCATCATACACCTCTCTCTCTCGTCCCAGACTTTACGAGGCGTGGCAGATTGGGTTATCTCTCTTTGTTTATTGGGTGTCACTGATCCGGCGGTGGCGGCGGCCATCTTAAAATCCCAAAACGCTTTGATCAGAACTTTATTTCCCCAAAAAAACGACAACAATGACGTCACAGTTTAACATTAGCTGCAGTTCAGTCTGAGGAACACTAGGGGCGCTGTGAGAGGAATCCACTGTGTTTTTCACTCAATATAACACATTTGTCACATTTCCAAGTCTGAAATATGTGCAATTTTGGCAACTTTTACACATAAAATGCCCTATTTCTATATGAAAATAAGCTACACAAAAAGTTTCAAATTAATATCTCTAAATTTAATGTTTTTCTAATTCACATTTAGTTCATTTCGACCAGAACACAGAACATGAAACGCACTTCAAACCCGCAGTCGCTCCTCCGTCTTCTGCCATCGCTCTGGAGAAAGTCGTCCCCGTGGCGACCGCCTCCCATGCATCACCGCCGCGTTTGTTTCACTTGGCGCTGACCCCCAGCGTCCGTCATGTCCAAACGCCGCGCTCGCTCCTTCAAGATGGCGGCGCCGATCAAACGTGGGAAGCGGCGGCGGACACGGAGCAGACGCGGCGCGGGGGGAAAGTGATCTGCCAGAGGTCAGAGGGCGCGGCCGTTGTTTGGGAGTCGGAGAAACACTGTCGCGAAGGTTAATGGAGGAGCCGGGCGGGGACGTCAACACCGGGAGAACAAAGAGCGTCGCCGCGGTTACGCTATTTGCAACACCGCGTCTCATTCCTCAGCGGTGGCCGGGACGTTTACAGCGGCGCTCGCTTTTCGTAACGCCGTTTTAGATCGTTCGTCCTCGGAATAAAAGATAAAACTTTGACCTTTTTGACATTTTAACCACATTTAAACTTTTTTCAAATATGTGTAAAAACGACCAAAACCTCACATCTTTTTGACAAAATTCTGGAAAATAAACAGAGCCAAGTTTAAATGTCTCACGCCGTTTTGTTGACGTGCAGTAAAATGCAAAAAATACATTTACAGGAGGGATTTTGGATTACCGTATTTTCCGGAGCCAAAAAAGTATAAATATGAGTATAAGTCGCACCCCAGCCAAAACTATGAAAAAAGGTGCGACTTATTGTCCAGAAAATACGGTAATTTGTTTTGTTTTTGAGTAAATTAAATCTGACTGAAAATGTGCCTAAAATGTCAAATTTTGCCTTATTTTTTTATTCTTAAAATTTTAATAAATCATGTTTCGAGTGAGATTTAGATGGAATAAAGATGGAATAAAAAAAAGAACTAAAAAACATTGACCTTTTTGACATTTGAACTACTTTTAAACTTTGCTCAAATATGTGTAAAAACAAACAAAATGTCACATCTTTTTGACAAAATTCTGGAAAATAAACAGAGCCAGGTTTAAATGTCTTACTTCATTTTGTTGACGTGCAGTAAAAAGCAAAAACACATTTACCGAAGAGATTTTGAATATATTGTTTTGTTTTTGAGTAAATCAAATTTGACTGAAAATGTGGCTGAAATTTCAAATTTTGCCTCATTTTCTCGATCTCGTCAGGATTGTCTCCTTTGACTTTGACTCAAACTAAAACGCTCAGAACGTTGACGTAAACGTTAACGTAAAGACACTTTTATTGCAGAATTCAAAAGAACATTTTCTACGAGCTGGTTTTACCCACAATGCACTGCTTTTTACAGACAAAAGGCCAATCTCACGTTTATAGATTCTTCTTCTGGTTTTCACTTGTAGAAATGTAAATGTTTTTCACCTTTTTCATGATGTTTGTGGAAAAATTATGCGTTTCATGCGTAAAAATTGCAAAAATTTCACATATTTGAGACGTATTAATCTGAAGAATCGATAGAATTAGATTAAAATGTCTCTTACCGTATTTTCCGCAGAATAAATCCCTCCAAGCCAAAAAATGAAGAAAAACACATATATAAGTCGTACTGGAGTATGAAATGTTCCACAGTGCACCTTTAAAGCTCGAAAACATGTTTATACTACATTTATTTGAAGATGGAGATCAATGAATAAGAATAAATATAATAATATGGATAATTATTGACGTAAATAATATACATAATAATAATAATAATAATAGACATAATAATAATAAATAATAATATAAATAATAATAATATACATAAATAATATACATAAATAATATACATAAAATATACATGATAATAATAATATAAATAATAATAATAATAATAATAATAATATACATAAATAATAGTCATAATAATCTAATGATCATTTAAGACAATTTAACAGTTTACAAAATACAGTTCTATTCTAAAGAATCTATTGCAGACTCTAATAACACAGTTTGACTCTTAGTAATCTCGGCCTAGAGACAATTATAAATATATTTAGTAACAGAATATGAACTGTATGAAATGTATTTGTAACGTGAGATTAAAACATGTCATTGTCATGTGTTTATTTATGTCATAAGAGACGTTTATGACACGTTAAAGATGAAGAACACGAGTTTCTGCTTTTCTCACCAGTTTGAGCCAAAACGTCATAAATAACTGAAGAAACCAAAAAAGAGAGAATAATGCTGTGTTTATCTGTGTTTAGTCACTTTCACCTCTGTCTGGAAAGCGCCTCCTGCTGGTGGCACGTAGAACTGCAGATGTGTGGATCGCACAGGACTCGCTTCTTCTGTGAGATTCATGAACTTAAATCAAAGCAAATATATATTATAAATAAAACATTAAACGAAGCTGAAACCACGAGTTCATTATTTAAACCAATTATTGAAGCTTTTGAATGAAAAAAACTCAAAATGTTGCGTAAAACAAGAAAAACTGAACCTTTTGAACTTAAAGATTGTTTTTTGTGATTTTGTGTTGTCCAGGAGGAGGCGACGGTCCACACTGACTGACCTGCTCCCGGACCCTCCACCCGGACCCTCCACCCGGACCCTCCACACACCCGGACCCTCCACCCGGACCCTCCACCCGGACCCTCCACCCGGACCCTCCACCCGGACCCTCCACACACCCGGACCCTCCACCCGGACCCTCCACCCGGACCCTCCACACACCCGGACCCTCCACCCGGACCCTCCACACACCCGGACCCTCCACCCGGACCCTCCACCCGGACCCTCCACACACCCGGACCCTCCACCCGGACCCTCCACACACCCGGACCCTCCACCCAGACCCTCCACCCGGACCCTCCACACACCCGGACCCTCCACCCGGACCCTCCACACACCCGGACCCTCCACCCAGACCCTCCACCCGGACCCTCCACACACCCGGACCCTCCACCCGGACCCTCCACACACCCGGACCCTCCACCCAGACCCTCCACACACCCGGACCCTCCACCCAGACCCTCCACCCGGACCCTCCACACACCCGGACCCTCCACCCGGACCCTCCACACACCCGGACCCTCCACCCAGACCCTCCACACACATAAAAGTGTTAGCATTAGCCTCATTAGCCGACATTAATACTAATGTCTATATTTTGTTGATTTCAGACGTTACAGTTTATGTCGTAAAGGCAGGGCCGTCACAAAGGGGGGCAAACCGGGGAGTGGGCCCCGTCGCTCTGGAAAAAAGGTTCAATAAAATAAATGAAGGACAAGACTGTGTTCACCAACAGGAAAGTAACAGTTTCCTTAACTAGAAAACCCCGGGGCCCCCTAACCCCCTGGGGCCCCCCGACCCCCTGGGGGCCTGATACAGTCTAGAGACGGCTCTGATTATGTGGGAGTGTTCATTAAATCTAAGATACTGTCTCTTTTCTTTCACTTCTTATTCTTGTTTTCTCTCTCTCTCTTTCTTCTCTCTCTTCTCTGATTGGCTGCGAGGCTTTGCGTCCTGGACTCTGGACCAATCACGCGGCTGCACCTGTGGCTCTGGGTTTGCACTGAAGAGAGAGAGAGTCAGAGTCAGTACTAACGAGCTAACGAGCTAAGTCAGATTAGGTTTAGCAGTTTTAGATCCGCCCAGAGTTTAAAACAAACAAACAAACAAACAAAAACAAGAGCCGTCTTGTTGCTCACAAAGAAGTACAAATGAATGAAGAAAATAGTCTTTTTCTCTGTTTTCTCTTGTTCTGTTTGTGTCACACTGACTCTTGACTGCCCCTAGTGTCAGAACAGAGACATGCATTTGTGCTGCAACAGACTGGAAACGCTTTTTAAACTCGTGTGGCTCGTCCGTATAAACCCTAAAACTCAAACAGACATACAGCATTAATAAATCATAAATAAAAGCACTTCATCCTAAATATTATCGCTCTAGAACCTTTCAGTCATCAAATCTCAACCTTTATTTGGTTAAAACTGTATTTAAAAAGTCTCAATGTTCAATAGAAATCATCTTTTGACATTCGCTCGGTCTCGCCCGGTTGTCGCTCGGTCGCTCGCGCTGCACTCGCTCAGTAAAACACTGAACACGTGTCACTGCTGAGGCTCCGATCACTTGTTGTGAATAATCTTGGCCTTTTCTTTGCACCGCGCCGTCAGCAGCCATTATCCACGATCCACGGGGCCGCGGCGGGGGGCCCTCTGGAGCCCGCGGGGGGCCCATTGATCCCTGAATACACAAACGGCCACAATGACACTCTAATAGACTGAGAGTTTAGTGATTAGCGCCGCAGAAAGAAGAGAAAACGAGTCTGAGCGAGAGGCGGAGCAGCACGAGGGAGGAGCAGCACTGTCACACCAGCAACGTCAGTCTCACGGTGTCATTAAAGGGGACGCGGTTAAAGGGGCGTATGACAGGTTTGTATGATTTACTCATTTCAGCTTTATTTGGTGTATTTATACCTGTAGTACATATAAATTATAGTTTTACACCGATCGAGCAGGTATTTGTGGAGAAATCAATGAAAAATCTGGAGAAAATGACAGGAAGTGACATCACACCAGGGACAGGAAGTGACAGACAAAGTTTATGCAGAAATTACACAAAGAAACAACACATTTTTATTTGTAAAAAAAAATCAATAATTAGACAGTTTTGCTCCAGTGTTTCTGGGTAAGTTCCCTGTGTGATGTCATCAATTACAAACAGGAAGTATAATTATAAACCTAAAAAATTTGCTATTCTGGGATCATATTTGTGGTTTTATTTTGAGCAAAACTTTAAATATGTTTATATTGACTGCATTTAGTTCAAGACACGTGTGACTTTAGGGACTTTAAAGGAGACTTTAAAGGACACGAGCTTTAAGTCGTGTCACAACCGTGTTTCCACATCAATGGTTTAATCAAAGTTGTATTTTGATTGATTCATGCTTGAATAATCCTTTGTCTAAAACTGAGGCTCAAGCGCTCAGAAAATTCCTGTTTTCACCTACCCCCTATCCCCGCCCACTTCCCTGTATGTTGTGACTGTATTGGACTGAGCACTGCAGGCCTCAGAACTCCTGGACAATAAATGGGTACCATAGAGACCACACTCTGGACACGAGGGAAAAGAACGTCACAAAACACAAACTGAACCAATTTACTTCACTCATAATATTACAAAACACTGTAAATGGATCATACGCTTTTTATAAATTGTAACGTTTTATTCACTCAAACATTACATTTCAGTGCTGGATTCTGATGTTCATCTTACTTGATCCGGCCCTGGTGCCACGCCTTGGGCCCCTCAGTCTGGACACGCCCCTGTTCAGGTGTAGTGTTGGAGCTCGACCTGTTGAAGAGCGGGAAAAGGGCTCCGGGCAGGAGCAGGGCCGTAGCAAGGACATTTAGAGAGTGTGGGGGCCCTCATAATAAACTGAATGATGAGCTAATACTATTCTAAATATTTTTAAATGCACCAGAAAACAGAAAATCTAATGATTTTTGTAGAAAACTTCTTGGTAGGGGCCCCCCAGACCCCCCTTAGGATTGTGATTCATGCAATATTTATAGAAATGAATAAGTTCAGAAAATAGTCCCCTTAAAGTTTTATTACAGACAAAATTCTACACATTTTGACACATTCAAAGTGGGTTGGGGGCCTCTGGGGGCACCACTGTGCATTTCTGCTTAGGGCACCCAAATGAATAGCAGCGGCCCTGGTCACGCTAACAACGTTTCTGCTGTTTCCTCCGGTCTGCAGCGTCCAGAGCCGAACAGAGCTCACGCAAGGGCGGCAGGGCCGGCAGGGTCTCTAATTAAGACGTGGTGTGTGTGGATGGATGTGTGGCCGGCGACAGGCGCCGGGCCCGGACAAAAGGCTGTCTGCTGCTGCCCCCCCGCCCCCCCCCCTGACTCCCCCCCTGACTCTGGTTTAGTGCTGGTTTAGACCTTGTTTAGTCCTGGTTTAGTCCTGGTTTAGTCCTGGTTTAGACCTGGTTTAGACCTGGTTTAGACCTGGTTTAGTCCTGGTTTAGACCTGGTTTAGACCTGGTTTAGACCTGGTTTAGACCTGGTTTAGACCTTGTTTA
This sequence comes from Eucyclogobius newberryi, assembly GCF_026437365.1. NCBI lineage: Eukaryota > Metazoa > Chordata > Actinopteri > Gobiiformes > Gobiidae > Eucyclogobius > Eucyclogobius newberryi. The sequence goes on from NW_027315724.1 coordinate 36,581,355, forward strand.
GTCCTGGTTTAGTCCTGGTTTAGTCCTGGTTTAGTCCTGGTTTAGTCCTGGTTTAGTCCTGGTTTAGTCCTGGTCTGCAGAGCTCTGGACGTCCGGCCTGCAGAGGTCACGTCCGGCCTGCAGAGGTCTGGACGTCCGGCCTGCAGAGGGCGCTACAGCTCTTCGTCTGCTGTGTTTGTTTCACCAAGAAACAGAAACACAAAGACTTTTGTTCAACTTAAAGTATTTAAACTTCATTCATAAATAAAGATGTAATAATCCTCAAGACGTGTCATTAATATTTAATTAACAAGGATCTAATTCCTTCTGTCAAATTATTAAAAACTCTTTAAACGTTTAAAGACAAATAAACTCAACCCTGATTTTTAGCTTTTACTGAACAAATACAAATAAATGTTGAATTTACAATAGTTTTAATATTTTGAGATATTTTACCATAAAATAAACCTTTGATGTTCAAAAAATGTGTTTTTTATTACATATTTTTTAATTGGAGCAAATGGACATTTCTAACCTGGAAATTAAACTTATTATTATTCTTGATTTAAAACCATTCGAGTTAAAGTTAATGTCTGAAAATCAACTTCATTTTTATATTTCACATGTTTTTAAAATGTTTATAAGTCAAAAAGATTAATTTAAAACTCAGTCTGAAGCTAAAATATATGTGTTTATTATCATATGTAGACTTAAGGGCTTAAATGAGGCTTAAAATAATTGTGTTTTAAAGCCGTAAACCAGGAGAGGCCAAGTATTCTCCTCTGAGGGCCCTATGGGAGGCTCAGGGCGGAGGCTCCACAGGGCCCGCGGTCACTGGTGTAAATATCACATTTCTGTTAAATATTGGCTATTGAATCTATTATTTAATTCATTTCACGTCATATTTATTAATAATAAATCATAATAATATATAAAGTCCAGACGGGCCGAATTATGAAGACAAACGGGCCGTATGTGGCCCGCAGGCCGTAACCTTACAAAAGTGACAATACAATGTTTTTTTCAGCACAATGATTTTTTATTGAAATTGTGAGACAATCGAGAGAAGAAAAAAACAACAAAAACGAGCGTTACCCGGACAACCAGCATAAACAAAGAGACTTTCTTTTTTTCCGTTTTTATTAAATATATGTATGAATATTTATGAATGAAGCGTCCGGAGTGAGAAAACCTGAGGTGCTTTTCAGTCGATCTTTTATTTTTTCAAATGTTCAAATGCAGATGGTCGTCATGGCAACACGTCCTTAAAAAAACAGAAAAAAAACACAATCGAAACAAACCGACAAGCGCTAAATAGCTCCATATTTCACAGGAATATTTCAAACGGGATAAAGAGGAGAAAGCAACAATTATATACAGGCTAATAATAATATACAGTCTGAATAAATTAATACCGATCGGATACTTTTGGATCTAAGCTTTATTTACACATTTCTTCATTTTTTTAATTACATAAATAGTCGTCGATGTAAAATGATAAATGTTTCGCCCGGAGGAACTCTTCCAGCCCGAGCCCGCCGCCGTCGTCCACGTCCACGCCCATGTCCACGGCCACGCCCACGGCCACGCCCGACGGAGGAGAAGATGACGCACGAGACGCCGGCTGCAGGAAGTGTCCCGGAGCGAGACGCGTTCAGATGAAAAGAGGAATTCCAAGTTCTCGTACGTGTTCTGTCCTTCGCCACGAGCTGAACAGGACCTGGTTCCTCTGGTTCTTCTGCGAGTTCCCGTAGAGTCTGTGGGCGTGGCTTCACTTGGGGGACCCGGTGGCAGAGGACAAGTCGCGCTGGCCCTCCAGACCGCTCACGAGTCTCTGAATGCTCTGCAGCTCGTTCACAGAGTCTTTGATGGAGTTCTTGGGCGAGGCGCTGCCCCGCCCGCTCAGGCACAGCTTGTGGTTGAGCTCGGGGGCGGGGCTGGACTCCCGGCTGCCCGCCTTGGAGCAGTCGGAGCCGGACAGGAGGCCGGCGGAGAGCAGGCCGGTGCCGGGCGACTGCGGCAGCGAGACGGGCAGCTGGTACGGGTTGAAGCGCAGCCGGGGCCGCGCTGAGCTCAAGAACGGGCTCCGGGACAAGGGGCCCGACGAGCTGGAGCCGGGCAGCGCCGAGGCCGAGGCGGCGGCGGCGGCGGCGGCCATGTAAGTGTACGGGTACGGGAAGAGACCGCCGAACGGAGGCATGTGCAGACCCTAAGGGAGACACGAGGGGGAGAGACATCAGAACATGGGCCCTGAAAGGACTGTAGAATATACATAGAATATACATAGAATATATATAGAATATGTATAGAATATATATATAGAATATACATAGAATATACATAGAATATGTATAGAATATATATAGAATATGTATAGAATATATATATAGAATATATATAGAATATACATAGAATATATATAGAATATATATAGAATATACACAGAATATACACAGAATATACATAGAATATATATAGAATATATATAGAATATGTATAGAATATATATATAGAATATATATAGAATATACATAGAATATATATAGAATATATATAGAATATACACAGAATATACACAGAATATACATAGAATATATATAGAATATGTATAGAATATATATATAGAATATATATAGAATATACATAGAATATATATAGAATATATATAGAATATACACAGAATATACACAGAATATACATAGAATATATATAGAATATATATAGAATATACATAGAATATATATAGAATATATATATATAGAATATACACAGAATATACATAGAATATATATAGAATATGTATAGTATATATATAGAATATACATAGAATATATATAGAATATATATAGAATATATATAGAATATACATAGAATATACATAGAATATACATAGAATATATATAGAATATATATAGAATATACACAGAATATACATAGAATATATATAGAATATACGTAGAATATATTATGTACATTAGGTCATCGCTTATTCAGAACTCGACTATTAAAATAATCCTCTTATTACTTATTTAGTCATGAAATAACTGGTTTCATCAGGTCAAATTGAGACGATATTGCCTGAATAAGATGCGATAAATGTGAAAATGTCTTTATATATATATATATATATATATATTTTTTTTTTTAAAGTAAATTCAAATATTTTATCTTTTTTTGACATTTTGATGACCTAATGTCGTGTAACTGTTCTAAAAGTCATTTTTATGTGTTTTCGAGTCTGTTAGGACCAGATAAAAATGACATGATCAAAATATGATTATTTTTGATCGGTAACAATGACAAAACATGAAAAGATGGCGTCAGTTTTTTGTGTTGTATTTTTGTAAAAGGAAAATCCACAAATATTGAACCTGTTTTTGCCTCATTTCCGTCTCTGGAGCTTTTGTTTTGCTCAAATAAAATTTCATGAAGTAAAATATAAACAGGAAGTAGTTTTCTCGTTGCTGCTGAAACGAGGGGGAGATAAAGGCCACTCCAACTCAACACAATTCATTCCCTCATCGCTTGGACTCAGAAATATGTTATTTAAGCAGAGAAAAGTGTAACACTGATAAATGAACTGCTTTTTACTTCATTTGACATTTTTAGCCTTTTCACATTTTAGTTATATTTCACATTTTAGTTATATTTCACATTTTAGTTATATTTCACATTTTAGTTATATTTCACATTTTAGTTATATTTCACATTTTAGTTATATTTCACATTTTAGTTGTATTTCACATTTTAGTTATATTTCACATTTTAGTTGTATTTCACATTTTAGTTGTATTTCACATTTTAGTTGTATTTCACATTTTAGTTGTATTTCACATTTTAGTTGTATTTCACATTTTAGTTGTATTTCACATTTTAGTTGTATTTCACATTTTAGTTGTATTTCACATTTTAGTTGTATTTCACATTTTAGTTGTATTTCACATTTTAGTTGTATTTCACATTTTAGTTGTATTTCACATTTTAGTTGTATTTCACATTTTAGTATTTCTCACGTTCTTCCGTCACATCGACATAGTTCTGTCTGGCCCCGGCGGCTGCAGTACCTGGAGTGGCCACTGGTCAAACGTCAGGACCGAGCGGCACTGCCTTATCCAGGAAATATTATACATCCATTTGGGGGAAAAAACAAAAGCTAGCTTGCCCTGACGTGCTATTGAATGCGATTTGAGGCAGAAATGTGCAAAATGTTGATACTGATTGTTTTATGAGGCTCAAAAAGCTCGTGACCAGGACGAACGAAACAAACTCCGGCCGTGTTTATGATGTCGTGATTTAAAGCTCAAGTGCGTTCCCAGTGCGTTCCCAGTGCGTTCGGAGTGTGTTCCCAGTGCGTTCCCAGTGCGTTCCCAGTGCGTTCGGAGTGTGTTCCCAGTGCGTTCGGAGTGTATTCCCAGTGCGTTCCCAGTGCGTTCCCAGTGCGTTCCCAGTGCGTTCCCAGTGCGTTCCAGTGCGTTCTGAGTGTGTTCCCAGTGCGTTCCCAGTGTGTTCCCAGTGCGTTCCCAGTGCGTTCCCAGTGCGTTCCCAGTGCGTTCCCAGTGCGTTCCAAGTGTGTTCCCAGTGCGTTCCAGTGCGTTCCAGTGCGTTCCCAGTGCGTTCCCAGTGCGTTCTGAGTGTGTTCCCAGTGTGTTCCCAGTGCGTTCTGAGTGTGTTCCCAGTGCGTTCTGAGCGTGTTCCCAGTGTGTTCCCAGTGCGTTCTGAGTGTGTTCCCAGTGCGTTCCCAGTGCGTTCCAGTGCGTTCTGAGTGTGTTCCCAGTGCGTTCCCAGTGTGTTCCCAGTGCGTTCCCAGTGCGTTCCCAGTGCGTTCCAAGTGTGTTCCCAGTGCGTTCCAGTGCGTTCCAGTGCGTTCCCAGTGCGTTCCCAGTGCGTTCTTAGTGTGTTCCCAGTGTGTTCCCAGTGCGTTCTGAGTGTGTTCCCAGTGCGTTCCCAGTGCGTTCTGAGCGTGTTCCCAGTGTGTTCCCAGTGCGTTCTGAGTGTGTTCCCAGTGCGTTCCCAGTGTGTTCCCAGTGCGTTCCCAGTGCGTTCCCAGTGCGTTCTGAGTGTGTTCCCAGTGCGTTCCCAGTGTGTTCCCAGTGTGTTCCCAGTGCGTTCCCAGTGCGTTCTGAGTGTGTTCCCAGTGTGTTCCCAGTGTGTTCCCAGTGCGTTCTGAGTGTGTTCCCAGTGCGTTCCCAGTGCGTTCCCAGTGCGTTCCCAGTGCGTTCCGAGTGTGTTCCCAGTGCGTTCCCAGTGCGTTCCCAGTGTGTTCCCAGTGCATTCCCAGTGCGTTCCAAGTGCGTTCCCAGTGCGTTCCCAGTGCGTTCCCAGTGCGTTCTGAGTGTGTTCCCAGTGCGTTCCCAGTGCGTTCCCAGTGCGTTCCCAGTGCGTTCCCAGTGCGTTCCAAGTGCGTTCCAGTGCGTTCCCAGTGCGTTCTGAGTGTGTTCCCAGTGCGTTCCCAGTGCGTTCCCAGTGCGTTCCCAGTGCGTTCCCAGTGCGTTCGGAGTGTGTTCCCAGTGCGTTCCCAGTGCGTTCGGAGTGTGTTCCCAGTGCGTTCCCAGTGCGTTCCCAGTGCGTTCCCAGTGCGTTCCCAGTGCGTTCCAAGTGTGTTCCCAGTGCGTTCCAGTGCGTTCTGAGTGTGTTCCCAGTGCGTTCCCAGTGTGTTCCCAGTGCGTTCCCAGTGCGTTCCCAGTGCGTTCCCAGTGCGTTCCAAGTGTGTTCCCAGTGCGTTCCAGTGCGTTCCAGTGCGTTCCCAGTGCGTTCCCAGTGCGTTCTGAGTGTGTTCCCAGTGTGTTCCCAGTGCGTTCTGAGTGTGTTCCCAGTGCGTTCCCAGTGCGTTCTGAGCGTGTTCCCAGTGTGTTCCCAGTGCGTTCTGAGTGTGTTCCCAGTGCGTTCCCAGTGTGTTCCCAGTGTGTTCCCAGTGCGTTCCCAGTGCGTTCTGAGTGTGTTCCCAGTGTGTTCCCAGTGTGTTCCCAGTGCGTTCTGAGTGTGTTCCCAGTGCGTTCCCAGTGCGTTCCCAGTGCGTTCCGAGTGTGTTCCCAGTGCGTTCCCAGTGCGTTCCCAGTGTGTTCCCAGTGCGTTCCCAGTGCGTTCCCAGTGCGTTCCAAGTGCGTTCCCAGTGCGTTCCAGTGCGTTCCCAGTGCGTTCTGAGTGTGTTCCCAGTGCGTTCCCAGTGCGTTCCCAGTGCGTTCCCAGTGCGTTCCCAGTGCGTTCCCAGTGCGTTCGGAGTGTGTTCCCAGTGCGTTCCCAGTGCGTTCGGAGTGTGTTCCCAGTGCGTTCCCAGTGCGTTCCCAGTGCGTTCCCAGTGCGTTCCCAGTGCGTTCCCAGTGCGTTCCCAGTGCGTTCCCAGTGCGTTCCAAGTGTGTTCCCAGTGCGTTCCAGTGCGTTCCAGTGCGTTCCCAGTGCGTTCTGAGTGTGTTCCCAGTGTGTTCCCAGTGCGTTCTGAGTGTGTTCCCAGTGCGTTCCCAGTGCGTTCTGAGCGTGTTCCCAGTGTGTTCCCAGTGCGTTCTGAGTGTGTTCCCAGTGTGTTCCCAGTGCGTTCCCAGTGCGTTCTGAGTGTGTTCCCAGTGTGTTCCCAGTGTGTTCCCAGTGCGTTCTGAGTGTGTTCCCAGTGCGTTCCCAGTGCGTTCCCAGTGCGTTCCCAGTGCGTTCCGAGTGTGTTCCCAGTGTGTTCCCAGTGCGTTCCCAGTGCGTTCCCAGTGCGTTCCAAGTGCGTTCCAGTGCGTTCCAGTGCGTTCCCAGTGCGTTCTGAGTGTGTTCCCAGTGCGTTCCCAGTGCGTTCCCAGTGCGTTCCCAGTGCGTTCCCAGTGCGTTCCAAGTGCGTTCCAGTGCGTTCCCAGTGCGTTCTGAGTGTGTTCCCAGTGCGTTCCCAGTGTGTTCCCAGTGCGTTCCCAGTGCGTTCCCAGTGCGTTCCCAGTGCGTTCCCAGTGCGTTCTGAGTGTGTTCCCAGTGTGTTCCCAGTGTGTTCCCAGTGTGTTCTGAGTGTGTTCCCAGTGCGTTCTGAGTGTGTTCCCAGTGCGTTCCCAGTGCGTTCTGAGCGTGTTCCCAGTGCGTTCCCAGTGCGTTCTGAGTGTGTTCCCAGTGCGTTCCCAGTGTGTTCCCAGTGCGTTCCCAGTGCGTTCTGAGTGTGTTCCCAGTGTGTTCCCAGTGTGTTCCCAGTGCGTTCTGAGTGTGTTCCCAGTGCGTTCCCAGTGCGTTCTGAGTGTGTTCCCAGTGTGTTCCCAGTGCGTTCTGAGTGTGTTCCCAGTGTGTTCCCAGTGCGTTCCCAGTGCGTTCCCAGTGCGTTCGGAGTGTATTCCCAGTGCGTTCCCAGTGCGTTCCCAGTGTGTTCCCAGTGCCTTCCCAGTGCGTTCCCAGTGCGTTCCCAGTGCGTTCCAAGTGTGTTCCCAGTGCGTTCCCAGTGCGTTCTGAGTGTGTTCCCAGTGCGTTCCCAGTGTGTTCCCAGTGCGTTCCCAGTGTGTTCCCAGTGCGTTCCCAGTGTGTTCCCAGTGCGTTCCCAGTGCGTTCCCAGTGCGTTCCCAGTGCGTTCCAAGTGTGTTCCCAGTGCGTTCCAGTGCGTTCCAGTGCGTTCCCAGTGCGTTCTGAGTGTGTTCCCAGTGCGTTCCCAGTGCGTTCCCAGTGCGTTCCCAGTGCGTTCTGAGTGTGTTCCCAGAGTGTTCCCAGTGCGTTCTGAGTGTGTTCCCAGTGCGTTCCCAGTGCGTTCTGAGTGTGTTCCCAGTGCGTTCCCAGTGTGTTCCCAGTGTATTCCCAGTGTATTCCTGTTGTGTGTCGGGCTCTTACCTGCGACGCGAGCATGTGCTGCGACAGGTGAAACGGGAACGCCCCTCCCGCTGCCGCCGCCGCCGCCACCGCGCTCTGACTCGACAGGCTCCCGTTCTCCAGCGCGCTGGCCCCCGACACCGACGCCAGCAGGTGGCTCATGCCCATGGCGGAGAAGGCCCCGGCCGGCCCCATGGCGAACTGGCTCGGGTGGAAGAGCAGCGGCGACCCGGAGCCCAGCGGGTTGAAGAACTGCTGCCCGTGCAGGCCGGACAGCGCCAGGCTCTGCAAGTGTCCCGGGCTGAAGTGGGCGCTGTCGGTCTGCACCATGAGCGGGGAGAAGGTTTCTTTGCTGGCGCTGATGCCGCCGCCGCCGCCAGACGAGTCGCCGCCGCCGTCTTTGGACAGGATGTCGGCGGCGTCTTTGCGGCGCTCGGCCTTGTCCTTCTCCGGGCCGCGGACGCCGAACAGGCTGTGCTCCTTCTTGTCGGCGGCGGGTCGGTCCCGGACGCGCTCCTCGCACCGGGAGCTGAAGGGCGACACGGGCTCGGGGCCCGGGCTGGTGGAGCCGGGGCAGGCGTCCTCGTGCGGGTCCAGCTCGGGCTCGCTGTCCGTGCACGTCTTGTCATCTGAGGACGGACACGAGGAGACAAAATGAGACCGCTGAGCTCCGCCTGCAGCTCAACCAGGAAGTGCCGGCCCAATGCAGCGCTCTGATTGGCTCAGCCCAGCGTCACGTCAGCTCCTGAGTAAGTGTTGTTTTTACAACACGAGAACACGGAACAGAAACGCTTTAAACGTGTCGTCCAGTGTTTTTGTCCAATTTGATCCAAAGTCCAACAAATGTGATTTAAAATTTAGTCCAAATATAATCGTCATGTTTGTTCAGTCAAGTATTGTTTTCTCTTCTAAAGTCGTAAATGTTCCTGAATATATTATTACTACATTGACATAACTGTAAAGTGATGATGTCAATATAATGTTTAATGAAGTGTTATTTGGATTAAACTGTCACGTGGTTTATATCGATCCCTCAGTTAAACCGCATCAGAACTGTACAAGTCTCATATGTCAGAATGTTTGTGGACAAAGGAGCTCACGCACCTCGCCCGGGTCTGAACCGGAGCGGACTCCCCCCGGGGCCCAGCGGGGAGTGGCCTGTGCCGCCCGGGGTCTCGCCGGAGGAGGCGTCCGAGTCGGCGGCGTCACGGTCCTTACACTGGTCCTCGTACATGCGCAAGGACGGCATCGTCAGCTGTTTCCTGAGGAGAGACGAGGCAGCGTGAGATCAGGGGTCCGAGGGTCCGAGGGGTCTGACATATATGTATATATACACACACACATATATATATATATATATATATATATATATATATATATATATATATATATATATATATATATATATATATATATATATATATATATATATATATATATATATATATATATATATATATATATATATATATATATATATGTGTGTATTTATTGACAGTTTTAATGTGAAATGAGCTTTGTCAGGACGAGTGATGAAGACGTGTGGTATATATATATATGTATATACACACATATATATGTATATATACATATATATGTATATATATGTGTGTATGTATGTATATACATACACATATATATATAGGATGATGTGTATGTATGTATATATATACATATACCACACGTCTTCATCACTCGTCCTGACAAAGCTCATTTCACATTAAAACTGTCAATAAATCATAATAAATAAATAATGGATTATGTGATTTTTATACAGTTCTACTTTCACAGCCCTATATTCGATTATTATTATTATTATTATCATCATGATTATTAGTATTATCAACATTATTATTATTATTATTTTGTCCGTTGATCATTTTCACATTTGGTCTTTACCGTTTCTCTCTGCGGCCGTTCCCCGTGTCTCTGAATCCTTTAGCGAACGGATTATTGTCGATTTTCAGCTGCGTGATCTGCAAAAAACACACTGTGAGTCCACGACCCCGGGACGTCACGTCACGTCACGACACGTCCCCGGTGCTTTGTTTAAACACCAGCCGCACGTGCTCCGCGCTGGGATCATCACGGCGGCGGCGGTGACGGGCCCCGAGGGAGGGAATGACGGGCCCCGCGGGAGGGATTCTGCTGCACGTGGCGGTACCGGAACAGATGACGTGAGAATCAATAATGCACGTGCGGTTTGGGAAGCGGCGGCAGTGACACGTGACCCCGCGGCTCTCTTCAGCGTCCCCTCGCGGCCTGAAGGAGCGCGAGACCTTTCATTTATATTCTTCATTTATAATTCTGTTTTGCAGTTTTATTACAACATTTGACAGATTTTGTACGTGTTGTGACGTCATCATCACAGAGCTTTAGTCCCCGCCCTTTTCTAACCCTGTGTGTCATGATGATGAGTGACTGACAGGTCTGAAACCACATGATATTTATATTTGACTAAACATTTTCACCACTTTGTGACCATTTCGTTTTTACTGTTACTTCTGTAAATGTAAATGTAATTCCACCTCTTATTACCAAGTATTATCTCATAAAAAGGCCCAACATCGATATAATTGACACAATATGTATGAATAACTTGCCTGAAAACACCTTTATTTTGTTAAAAGAAATGGAATTAATTCAGATTCAGTCAAATCGAGTTACTTGAAAATATGAAATAAAACGTCAAAATTACTCTTTTAATTATGATTTTTGTTTCCGTTGTGTCAACAAAATGAAGCAAAGAATTTAAACCAACAATTTTTGCCTTTTTTACACATAAAATGCCTGGATTTTAAAACAAAAGATCACGCAATAAACAACCAGGAACGAGTCTGAGCGAAGCGCCGCGCTCGAGGGCCCCGGCGCTGCGCTCGAGGGCCCCGGCGCTGCGCTCGAGGGCCCCGGCGCTGCGCTCGAGGGCCCCGGCGCTGCGCTCGAGGGCCCCGGCTCCGCGCTCGAGGGCCCCGGCTCAGCGCTCCTCAAACGCGTGTGATCGATGCCGCTCGTAAAGTTTTACGGCAGAAGCGTGACCTCTGACCCCGAGAGAGAGAGAGAGAGAGAGAGACGCGTTTGCGTCGCGTTTGCGTCGCGTTTTAATCGCGTTCTTATTGATCAGAAGCACGAGCCTGAAGAGTCTGACATGTTTAGAGTTTATTAATGTATGTATTAATGTAATGTAACATGTGATGTATTTGAATTATTAGCTGTATTAGATGTGAGTACTCATGGATTTAATATTTATAACATAGAAATGAGAAACAGTTTGTACTTTCCCGGGTTAAAAACCTCAGAATGAGATTTGAGGCTTTTACTTTGGTAAAACTTCCTGGACTTTTCATATTTTGTGACTTTCTGAGATTAATCTCAGTTTCTCCAGTGAAATTACATCATGCTCCACTAAAACACTTCCACGAGCAGGAAAAGACATGAAGCAGAAGCCAGATTTAGTCCTGGTTTAGACCTGGTTTAGTCCTGGTTTAGACCAGGTTTAGTCCTGGTTTAGTCCTGGTTTAGTCCTGGTTTAGACCAGGTTTAGTCCTGGTTTAGACCTGGTTTAGACCAGGTTTAGATTCCAGAGGGAAATGAGGCGACCTAGAAAATCCGATTACTTCTTGAGTGAGGGTGCATGTGGGCGGAGCCACGCACCGAACACGTTTAATTTATGAATGGAGCTGTTTACAAGCCTGGACCAGGTCTAAACCAGGACTAAACCAGGACTAAACCAGGACTAAACCAGGACTAAACCAGGACTAAACCAGGACTAAACCAGGTCTAAACCAGGTCTAAATCAGGACTAAACCAGGACTAAACCAGGACTAAACTAAAGCAGTGTTTCAATGATAAATCGACTAATTGTGACTCGCCGACTATAAAAATAATCATATTTGGATTATTCTGGCTCACGGTTCATATTAAACACAAAACGATCTTTTAGACCAAAAACAGTGACATTTTAAAATCAAAATGTCAAGAACGAATAATCAGTTTCTGCTTCACACTTAAACTATTCACGAGTCAGAACGTCAGAATTGAACTTCTCTTTGTTTACGAGGCTGAAACTTGAACTCAAAACCCTTTGGTCGGACGTCACCACAAACAAACTGAAAACACACTTCACACATTTACAAATCTAGTCAAATAAAACTAAAAGAGTTCAACACTTTGCACCTCTGATAATGAACGTGCTGCAGCCGTAAAATGTCCTCCTTTCTTTGCCCTGGATGTGACTCGTGTGTGTTTTGTGTGTGTTTTGTGTGTTTTGTGTGTGTTTTGTGTGTGTTTGGTGTGTTTTGCGTGTTTTGTGTGTTTTGTGAGTGTTTGGTGTGTGTTTTGTGTGTGTTTGGTGTGTGTTTTGTGTGTTTGGCTCACCTTGTCGTTCTGGTAGGCGGTGACGGCCACAAACTCGGTCTCGGGGAACACGTAGGTCCTGAAGGTGCTGTACGGCAGCTTGAGGATGTCGTTGGCGCGAACGATGTGGAAACGCGGCTGGTATTTGTGCATCGAGTTCAAGATGGTCTGCTCCAGGACACACAAGGCCAGGAGAGCGTTAGCACCGACACACAAGTGCAACACAACACACACACACACACACACACACACACAGACACACACACAGACACACACACACACAGACACACACACAGACACACACACACACACACACAGACACACACACACACACACAGACACACACACACACAGACACACACACAGACACACACACACACAGACACACACACACACAGACACACACACACACACACACACACAGACACACACACACACAGACACACACACACACAGACACACACACAGACACACACACAGACACACACACAGACACACACACAGACACACACACACACAGACACACACACACACAGACACACACACACACACACACAGACACACACACACACAGACACACACACACACAGACACACACACAGACACACACACAGACACACACACAGACACACACACAGACACACAACACACACACACACACACAGACACACACACACACAGACACACACACACACAGACACACACACAGACACACACACACACAGACACACACACAGACACACACACAGACACACACACAGACACACACACAGACACACACACAGACACACACACACACACACAGACACACACACACACACAGACACACACACAGACACACACACAGACACACACACAGACACACACACAGACACACACACAGACACACACACAGACACACACACAGACACACACACACACACACACACACACACACACACTTAAAAAAAAACGCTCGTAAAGTTGATTCTGATTCGGTCGTTTTTGTGACAATTTCATGACTTTTTCGTTCACAAAGTTTGATTTAATAAAAAAAGCAAATGAAGGATTTTATTTCACAACAAAAAATAATCATTAACAGAAAAAAATACCATTTTATTGGTAATTTTTCTTCTCACAATTGAATGTTGTATTTGTTACTGAGATAAAAGAGTTGAATTAACACATTGTCCAAGGCCAGATTCAAACAAACTTCATTTTCATGAAATAGAGTGAATTAAACTATAGAACTGGAGCTTTGTTTTTACATTAATGAGCTTCATAATGACAACAATAATAATTAAAAAATACGAAATCTCGTTGTGTTTTTTCTTGATTTCTGTTTAAACTAAATAATGTAGAAATAAAACTTAACTTTTATGGCTCATTTTGTCATTTTACTTCTTTAAAATGTTAATATTAATAATGATAAATAACTTTTAGGACATAAACACGTTTCAGGGCAAAAACATAATTAACAAGTAAATGCATTATGGGTAAAATAAGAAGATTCAGTTTTTTAAAGTGTTTTCTGTAGAAAGTAAATAATTAAAATGATCTGAACTTAATCATCATTTGCAGAAAAGTGAAAAACGCGGGACACATTTATTTTTCTTTCACGATTGAACCTGGAAACCGGAAGTCATTCTTTTTACTCACAACTGCGTGATACACGTAAAAACGACCCTGAAGCGGCGCGACCGCCACTTCGCCCCGTTAAACGCGTTACGTCACCGCGTAAACCCCGTGCGTGCGTGAACACCGCGTCACGTGAGCAGGAGCGCGCGCCAGCAGCAAATAAACACTTTTATCTTTTTTTTTTAAACATTCTGTGAAAGTGACAAAACACAAGATTTCACAATTTAAACTCTGAGACCTGGAGTTTTGATTTGCAGGATGATTCCGGCGGTTCAGAGCCTCATGTGTTGAAGCTTTAACCTAAAGAGTTCTAGAATCATCTTCTATGAAATAAATGACGTCACACACACAAAAACAATGCGAATAAAACGTCTAATGTCTGTTTTATTTTTATTTTGTATCGTATTTTTGGGTCAAATGCGCGTTTCCGGCGCGTTTCAGGCGCGTTTCAGGCGCGTCAAAGCGTCAGTCACAAATCAGAGGGACAGACATGTAAATAGTGGATTTGTTTTCTTCAAGGACGTGTCACTCTCTCACTTAAGCACACTTTCTGTATGCAAATCCAGCAGCAGAGGACAGAGGACAGAGGGACAGAGGGACAGAGGAGAGAGGTGCAGAGGACAGAGGACAGGGCAGGCCCGGGTCTACAGGGGTGCAATAGGGTGCATTGCACCCTCATTTCAGGCGTGTTAAATAATTACACTTGATGGAAGTAAATAATCTTTGCACCTCAGTCAGTTTGGTCTAGACTTGGGCCTAGGACAGAGGACAGAGGACAGAGGACAGAGGACAGACAGAGAGGGGCAGAGGACAGAGGAGAGAGGACAGAGGAGAGAGGACAGAGGAGAGAGGAGCCGAGGCGCGCGCGCTGCTGTTCTGCTCTTCAAAGACAGGGAGCAGTATTGACTCGCGCAGAGTCAGTGTCTCACTGACGTTTCACCTCAAAAACACGGTTCTACCTCAGACTTCTTCTTTATCAGGATCAGGATGATTATTATTATTATTCTGAAGTTAAAGTCGCAGAAGCAACAGAAAAGTTTCTTTCTGCTGAAGAATGAGATTTGAATCATAAACTACATTTTTGTGCCAAATGGTCAGAACCAGGAGCCTCCAAACAAAAGCACTTGGAGCTGATTCAATGTTAAAAGAAGAGGACATTAATGCTCTTGAGTCACTTCCGTGTCCTTCAGAAGGTTCTGGAGGATTATGGACATGAATATACTTAAAAGGAGAGTTGAATAGTACAAGTATTCTTCTGTAGTAAAGTATATTTGCAGCAGGAGGTGAAAGTGTGACACATTAAGTCTATTCTGGGCCAAAGTGTTTTTGGTTTCCTCACGTCA
The DNA here is from genome assembly GCF_026437365.1 of Eucyclogobius newberryi. Lineage (NCBI taxonomy): Eukaryota > Metazoa > Chordata > Actinopteri > Gobiiformes > Gobiidae > Eucyclogobius > Eucyclogobius newberryi. The sequence continues at coordinate 36,596,396 of NW_027315724.1, forward strand.
AACAGTCATTTTTTAAACACTTTCAACATCTTTTGGCCTTGACACTCGCGTCAACGACACCGCGGGTCACGCGGGCCCGGGCCCAGGCTCACGCCACCCAGCTCTGCCCGGGCCCCTGCGCCTCGTGTGGGGGGAGGGAACCCGAGGCTGAGTGACCGGGGCCTGGAGGAAACAACACGTCCAGAGCCGCGCGGCTTTAGTGCGGGTTTAGATCGCGCGCCACTTCACAAATGTCTCCTCATTTTACACAAATATCCACAACATTTCTAACCACGTATTTAGTCACAATATTTGAATTTATACCTCACGTTTTACACTGGATTTCAATTTTGACGCAAAGGAACTTTTGGACAAACATTTGCTCAACTTCTTCCCATTTTGCACATGTTTATTTTCTCTGCAGTGTTCAAAATAAACTGGTAACTAATTAAAATGGATTCGTAACTGAATAAAATGCCTAAACGTCGTAGAGTTAATGTGAGGAATAAAATAACGTGTTTTCGTGGCAATTAAAAAGGTGCAGGTGAATAATTAATTCAAAAACGTAGGTAAAATGTACATATCCAGTGTCAAAATCCTACGGTACATATTTGTCTAATTTCAAAACGCTAATTTCTTTAATTTTGCAGGATTTATCCCCTAAAGTGGCCTTCTTTTCTGTCACTTACACCGGTCTAATCTCTCCATATTGCGCAGGGCCATTTTGGCCCCTCGACCCACTTCCGCAGATGTTTCATTAAAGATTCACGCGCCCTTAAAGAAAATATGCCCCAAATTGTCAAATATGTTAAACAGTCACACCTCAAACAAACACACACATGCAAATGAAGGCTTTCTTAATCCATCTTTTATAGCAGTTGCGTCTTTGTGTTTCCACGCCTCGTTTCACAGATTTGACTCTAATCGCGGCGCGTCCGTCCCACACTTGGACTTCTATCAGCCCCGGGGTCCCGGGGCCCCGGGGCCATTTGCAATTCAAACATCGACAAGCAACAACAACAAAGCAAAAGTAAAAGACAAATATAAAATGGAGACTTACAAATCCGTGCTTGTCGGAGATGTTGTTGGTCAGCTTGAGTTTGTGGAACGCCACGGGTTTGGCCATCCACTGCTCCCCGGTGGCGGGACTGTCCGGGTGAATGTACATCCGTTTGGGCATCTCCGGGTCCGCCTTGCCCGCCACCATCCAGCGCGAGTTGTGGAACTTGTAGCGGCAGTCGTCCGCGGCCACGATGTCCATCAGGAGGATGTACTTCGCCTTCTTGTCCAGTCCGTTGATGCGCACTTTGAACGGCGGGAACATGCGCCTGGACACGGGGACACGGGGACACGGGGGACACAAGGGAAGAGAGAGAGAGAGATTACAACGAGAGCCACAGATGTAGAGAAGCTGCAGACGGTTGTTCTGGCGGTTATGGCTCGTGTCTGAACGCCACATAAACACCGCGGGACGTTGTTTGGGACGTTGTTTGGACGCGTCCCGCCGCGTCCGGAGCCGCGTGGACTCTGGATTCCCGGGGCACCAAAGGGCAGCGCCGCCTCGACTCCCAGAGATAAAGCCGAGATAAAGACCCCAAGACTGAGAATGACCCTCGAATATTCCAGAAATGTCCTTTGATCACGGGCTTTTATCGCGCTCAACTTTCACCCAGTTTTCTCTCTGTCCGGGACGTTTGAGCATTTTTTGGACACGTTTGTGCAACTTTGACCGAGCCAAGAACCGTGTGATCCCGGTGTGTTTACGGTTTAATAACGTGAGACTAACGTGTGGAAATAAAGGAAATCTGCACCGCGCGCGCACGTTTGTTCAAAGTATTGTTGAAAATGTAAATTAGCATCGACTTTTTGAGCCAAAACTCACACTGACCGAGTCTAATTCTGAAAGTAACAGATGAGTTTAATTTTAAGATGTAACAGTGTGTAACATGTAAAAAAACATGTGTTCATTTTTGTCAGATTTAGACTTATATTCTGTATTTTTCATTTAGAAAGTGACTTTTATGAAACAAAAGGCCTGAGGTTAAAATCACCTTAAAACGAGCCTGTGTTTTGCACGTTTGACCTTCTCATTTGGGACAAAACGTCTATTTTTGCTGCAGCTTTTTCAAACCGGAGCAAAAACCGCGTCCGAATCGTTATAAATAAAATGCAAACGCGACGTGTTTGTCACGCGTCGTATTCTCTCCGTGAGCGTGAACCGGAGTGACAGACGCGCAAACACACGGCGCCCGGGCCGTGGAGCGCGTGGAGCGGGGAAGACACGGGGAGCAGACCGGGAGCAGACCGGGAGCAGACCGGGAGCAGACCGGGAGCAGACCGGGAGCAGACCGGGAGCAGACCGGGAGCGCACGGGGCCACGGCGCACCAGCCGCGGCCCAAACGGAGGCTTTGCTTTACGATCACCGGGACAAAACGGAGACTAAACCAGGACTGGACCCGGAATTAGACCTAGACTAGACAAGGACTGGACCAGGACTAAACCACGTCCACGTCAGGACTAAAATTGTCTCGATTTACGACCAAATAACGAGTAAAATGTGACGCACTAAATGTTGTCAATGTGATTTATTTGTCTGAGAATATTTCAGCCAAAACGACAAAGATGTGGCTGAAATATGTGAATAAATAAAGATCGATGGTTTGTTGATAAAAATGTCAACAATTATAAACTAAAACCACTCTAATATTTCTGATAATTCTGTTTGAATTAAAGTAAACGCCGCGTGCATTTCCCCTCAGCCCCTTCAGACGTGGAGCCTTATGTTCCATAAGTCTTTGGAATCAGACGCGGCTCCGCGCGGCTCTTTCTGCTCTTTCTTGTCACATTCGGTCCGTCTCGGATCACCCGCCTCCGGGGCTCTTACCTCCCGGACTTGGTGATGACCATCTCCGTCCCGAGTTTGTGGAACTGGTCCCACAGGTCTTTGGCTTCCAGCGTGACTTTGGGGTCGTCGTCCACCTCCTCCTCCGGCTCCAGGCTCTTGATGCCGCGGAGGTGAGTGGCCTGGTGGTGGCTCAGCGCCGGGTGCAGCCCCGCCGCGGCCGCCGCCTCCGCGGCTCCCGCCAGCCCGTGCTCCGGTAGCGGCTTGGTCAGCGCCCCGGGAGGAAGGCTCAGCGTCGGGAAGAAGGACGGCTGCGCGGCCGCGAGGAAAGCGGACATGGGGAAGTCGGTCGCCCGGTGCGCGTGGAAAGGGTGATAAGCCATCGCAGTCCCTGAAGTGAAAACTGGATCTCTCATCGGTGCAGCCACAGCGAGCGACGTGAAAAAACGACGGTGATAGTCTCGGTCCCGCGGTATCTCCACAAAAGTATAGTCCAAGAAGCGGCGGCGGCGGCGGCGCGGTGCGTGTCGGACTCACAGCTCCCTCTCCGTCCCGTGGTGCCGCGGTGCGCGCTGCTGCTGTGTGCGTGTGCGCTGCTCGGCTCCGCTCATCCCACTGCGAGCGCTGCGTCCCGACCCGCGACTATCTCACATGTCCGTCCTGCGCCTAATGAACCAAGCCCCTTTGATTGCTGATTTTACGCTTTCTGGACCAATTGTAAGGCCCCATAGGCGTGGTTCTGACAGCTCCCGCGTCGCGAGGGGGGGGGGGCACGAGGTGTCGGAAGCATTAGCAGTAGGAAAACATGTCAACAGAATAAAATATTAACCAATGACAGGAAAGAGCGGGGAAATCCCACCCCCGCGTCCCGAGCCAAACACCGGGTCAGCGCGCAGTAGTTGGCCGCTGTAGGCATCACCTCTTTCGGCTTCGCGTTTGGACAAAAGCCGCCCCCGTTTTTGAAGAACCCTGTCCCAACACACACACACACACACACACACGGCGGACCCGCTCCAGCCCGGACACATCCAGCCGCGGAGCCGCCTCTTTGTCAAACAAGCCTCCGCCGCGTAACATTCCTCCTGTATCCACTTATTCCACATCAGCCTCCGATTACAGCGCCTCCTGCGCCTCCTGCCCCGGCTCGCGGCGCCTCCTGCCCCGGCTCGCGGCGCCTCCTGCCCCGGCTCGCGGCGCCTCCTGCCCCGGCTCGCGGCGCCTCTGCCCCGGCCGGGCTGGAGCGGGACGAGCCGCTGCAGCAGACGCGTCAAAACGAGCGTGAAACTCGGATGGAAATTACAGGCAAAGCGCGGAGAGCGACGTCTGACAGGCGCGTGGTGAGTGTGAATCCTCATTACATCTGAAATAAAAGCATTTTTACTGCACTTTTTTTTTTTTTTAATTCTTCTCTTGCGTGGAAATAGGTCAAACGCGTAAAACGGTCAAACAACGCGCCACAAACACGCGGCAGTGACTTTATTCAACGTGTTTTGTGCGTAAACAAAGCTTTACGACCGTTGTTTTCACGCGCGTGTTTTGTGCGTCAAACCGGGCGAGTCTTCCGCGCGTTCGGCCGCGCGCGGCGCCGTGTCTCGTGCCGGTGGCTCCCGCTGACAGCAGAACAAACTCTCACTGCCATAAAAACGTCTCCGGTCATGTGCGTAAACGTGGCCGGGGCCGGGGCCCGCGCGCTGATCGATCGCCGCCGCGCTGCGCTCAAAGGGCAGAGAAGGCGCAGAGACGTCTCCGCCGCGGCCGTATTTCTTCTGGACGTTTATCGGCTCGTGGCGTGAGCCCCGCTGTCAGTCACGAGCCTCCGCGGCGCCGCGCACTTGTTGCGTTTGATCCGCGGCGATTCGCGACCGACGGAATGAAAAAGACGTTTGTTTTTCACGCGTTCGAACCGAATCTTCAGGTTCAAGTTTTCAATTCACGCGTGATATTTATCTGAGCATTTTCCTCCCGCAGAGACAAAAACGCACCGAACTTTAGACTGAACGTGTCGCGCTGCAGGGTCTGAGCCTAAGATGGATTTATTCAAGTTTTGACTCAAAAAATGAGGCAGAATTGGAATTTTTATTACAATTTACGGTCAAATTCAACTCAAATATGAATAAATCGTCCCAAATCCAACTGTTAGTGTTTGTGTGTCAGAATGTAGTGACATGTAACACATTTAACACATTTATGTACCAAATATGCGCCATTTGAACAATTCTTACGCATAAAAGCCCTTATTTAAACATAAAACATTATAAACACTTGTAACCCATTTGTAATACATGTGTAATACATTTGTAATACATTTGTAATACATGTGTAATACATGTGTAATACATTTGTCTTACGTTCATAGAAGTAAAATAAAGTACATTTATCTCTTTCCCTCGTTCATCTGCTCAGACTTTTGACGAGTCAGATCCTGTTGTCAGGGCGAGACAGATATTTGTTAATGATTGGTCCAAAAGCGCGCGTGTCCAGGTGATTTGTGACCGTGGACATCTGACCAGCCGTAAACCACCGGAAGAAGAAGAGGAAGAGGAAGATAAAGAAAGGCCTTTTCCTCTGCACCAAACGAGAGGAAAAGAGAGGAAAGAGAGGAAAGAGAGGAAAGAGAGGAAAGAGAGGAAAGAGTGGCAGTGACACGCACTAAACACGTTGACACGATCCACGCACGTGTGAGTGGAACCGTCGCGTTTGCTTTGATCAAATGAGACGTTTTCATTCATTATTATCATTATGTCCACGCGCGACTGTCCCGAGGTCCAGAAGTCCAACTGTCCAATTGTCCTGAGGTCCAGAAGTCCAGAGGTCCACGCGCGGCGCGACAGGTGACGCGGTGTCGGTGCGTCCGTTGGCTCACGAGACACGCCGCGGGGACACGTCCACCACCCCGCGGGGACACGTCCACCACCCCGCGGGGACACGTCCACCACCCCGCGGGGACACGTCCACCACCCCGCGGGGACACGTCCACCACCCCGCGCGTGTAAAACCTGATGGTCATTATGAAGTCGCGTCCAAAACACCAACGAAACAATATGTAACAGTAATAATACATGAGTTCAAAAGCACGTGTCAATCTGTAATTGGTTTGTTAATTAGTGTTTTTCTAGTTTTAGGGAGAGTTTATGATCCAATAACATCCTCATAATAAAAGAAAAAACGGTATTAAAGCTGCTTCAGGCTTTTATTCTGTTATTTGGTCCTGATCTATAGTCCAGGTTTAGCCCTGTGCGGTCCTGAAAGTGCAGAACAAGACTATTATTTCCACTGTATTTACACTTTGTTCATGCGGAAAAAGACAACGGACCCTTTTCTCCCCCTCTGAGGGTACAAGCATGAAGTATACTCCGTGTATGAGCCTCTACATGAAGTATACTCCGTGTATGAGCCTCTACATGAAGTATACTCCATGTATGAGCCTCTACATGAAGTATACTCCGTGTATGAGCCTCTACATGAAGTATACTCCGTGTATGAGCCTCTACATGAAGTATACTCCATGTATGAGCCTCTACATGAAGTATACTCCGTGTATGAGCCTCTACATGAAGTATACTCCGTGTATGAGCCTCTACATGAAGTATACTCCGTGTATGAGCCTCTACATGAAGTATACTCCGTGTATGAGCCTCTACATGAAGTATACTCCGTGTATGAGCCTCTACATGAAGTATACTCCGTGTATGAGCCTCTACATGAAGTATACTCCGTGTATGAGCCTCTACATGAAGTATACTCCGTGTATGAGCCTCTACATGAAGTATACTCCGTGTATGAGCCTCTACATGAAGTATACTCCGTGTATGAGCCTCTACATGAAGTATACTCCGTGTATGAGCCTCTACATGAAGTATACTCCGTGTATGAGCCTCTACATGAAGTATACTCCGTGTATGAGCCTCTACATGAAGTATACTCCGTGTATGAGCCTCTACATGAAGTATACTCCGTGTATGAGCCTCTACATGAAGTATACTCCGTGTATGAGCCTCTACATGAAGTATACTCCGTGTATGAGCCTCTACATGAAGTATACTCCATGTATGAGCCTCTACATGAAGTATACTCCATGTATGAGCCTCTACATGAAGTATACTCCGTGTATGAGCCTCTACATGAAGTATACTCCGTGTATGAGCCGCGCGCGTGACACTGCGGCACGTTCTGACTTCCACACCAACAGAACACGTCTTAGGTCATGTTTAGAGCTCACTTAGGTCATGTTTAGAGCTTACTTAGGTCATGTTTAGAGCTCACTTAGGTCATGTTTAGAGCTCACTTAGAGCATGTTTAGAGCTCACTTAGGTCATGTTTAGAGCTCACTTAGAGCATGTTTAGAGCTCACTCAGAGCATGTTTAGAGCTCACTTAGAGCATGTTTAGAGCTCACTTAGAGCATGTTTAGAGCTCACTTAGAGCATGTTTAGAGCCCACTTAGAGCATGTTTAGAGCTCACTTAGGTCATGTTTATAGCTCACTTAGAGCATGTTTAGAGCTCACTTAGAGCATGTTTAGAGCTCACTTAGAGCATGTTTAGAGCCCACTTAGAGCATGTTTAGAGCTCACGTAGGTCATGTTTATAGCTCACTTAGAGCATGTTTAGAGCTCACTTAGAGCATGTTTAGAGCTCACTTAGAGCATGTGCAGGTCACGTGGTGCAATACGCGGACGAGAGGAGTCTGAAATGAGACGTTTCACTTTGAAAGTCCCGCGCGGGCGCGCGCCTCGTGAACGCGCTCTGCGATGGTGGTCACTGGTCAGAGAAAGTGGTGAAAGTCCGTGTCCGAGCCGCAGTTTGTCCAGATAAAGTGACCGTAAGTGTTGGACACGTTCCTCCAGAGCGTCCTCGCTCTGGAGGAACGTGTCCAACACTTACGTCATTGGCCGGTTCCTCCCTAACACATCCCGACGTGCGCTTTGTTTGTAAAGTGCTGCCCCCCCGTCTCCCCCCATGTCCCCCCCGTCTCCCCCCATGTCCCCCATGTCCCCCCCGTCTCCCCCCATGTCCCCCATGTCCCCCCTGTCTCCCTCCATGTCCCCCCTGTCCCCATGTCCCCCCATTCTAATGTAGAATGTATCGGTACATTCTACATTAGAATGTTGTGGGACATTTGACACTTTCACAGTTTTGAGGATTTAAATGTATTTATTTGGAATTAATTCAGTTCAAGTCAAACAAAGACATATGTTTAATATAATAATGACATATGTTTAATGTAATAATGACATATGTTTAATGTAATAATGACATATGTTTAATGACATATGTTTAATGTAATAATGACATATGTTTAATGTAATAATGACATTTGTTTAATGTAATAATGACATATGTAATAATGACATATGTTTAATGTAATAATGACATATGTTTAATGTAATAATGACATTTGTTTAATGTAATAATGACATTTGTTTAATGTAATAATGACATATGTAATAATGACATATGTTTAATGTAATAATGACATATGTAATAATGACATATGTTTAATGTAATAATGACATATGTTTATTGTAATAATGACATATGTAATAATGACATATGTTTAATGTAATAATGACATATGTAATAATGACATATGTTTAATGTAATAATGACATTTGTTTAATGTAATAATGACATATGTAATAATGACATATGTTTAATGTAATAATGACATATGTTTAATGTAATAATGACATTTGTTTAATGTAATAATGACATTTGTTTAATGTAATAATGACATATGTAATAATGACATATGTTTAATGTAATAATGACATATGTAATAATGACATATGTTTAATGTAATAACAGTGAAACGTGTTTGATCATAAACCTGAGCTAAAGTTGATGAACCGCGACGACATCGAGGGTCGCCATTTTATCGATTATCGTCTCATCTGATTGGACGTATGCAAATGAGCCGCTGCTTTTATGTAAATGAGTCAAAGTGCGTCATTTGACCTCATTAAACACAATGCTGAGCCACTTCCGGTTCACTCCAGATTTACTCCTCCTCTTCTTCCTCCTCATCCTCCTCTTCCTTTTCCTCCTCTTCTTCCTCCTCCTTCCGCCTCATCTCCTTTTTTTCTACGTCCTTCTCTTCCTCCTCTTCCTCCTCCTTCTTCCTTCTTCCTCCTCTTCCTTTTTCCTTCTCCTTCTCCTTCTTGTCTTCCTCCTTCTCCTCCTTCTCCCCCTCCTCCTTCTCCTCCTTCTCTTCTCCCCCTCCTCCTTCTCCTCCTTCTCTTCTTCCTCCTCCTCCTCTTCCTCCTCTTCCTCCTCCTTCTTCCTTCTTTCTCCTCTTCCTTTTTCCTTCTCCTTCTCCTTCTTGTCTTCCTCCTTCTCCTCCTTCTCCCCTCCTCCTTCTCCTTCTTCTCTTCTCCCCCTCCTCCTTCTCCTCCTTCTCCTCCTCCTCCTCCTCCTCCTCTTTTATATTTAGACCTGAGTCTCGGGTCTTGGCGCCAGACCGTTTAAGACCTGTCAAAGTGCTTCATCTCCGGCTTGTCACGCGCAGGAGCCGGAGCCCTCCCTCCTCCTCCCTCCTCCTCCTCCTCCCTCCTCCCTCCTCCCTCCTCCTCCCTCCTCCCTCCTCCTCCCTCCTCCTCCCTCCTCCCTCCTCCTCCCTCCTCCTCCTCCTCCCTCCTCCCTCCCTCCTCCCTCCTCCTCCCTCCTCCTCCTCCTCCCTCCTCCTCCCTCCTCCTCCTCCTCCCTCCTCCTCCCTCCTCCCTCCTCCTCCCTCCTCCTCCCTCCTCCCTCCTCCTCCCTCCTCCTCCTCCTCCTCCTCCCTCCTCCTCCCTCCTCCTCCTCCTCCTCCTCCTCCTCCTCCTCCTCCTCCTCCCTCCTCCTCCTCCTCCTCCTCCCTCCTCCTCCCTCCTCCTCCCTCCTCCTCCCTCCTCCCTCCTCCTCCCTCCTCCTCCCTCCTCCTCCACCTCCCTCCTCCTCCTCCTCCTCCTCCTCCTCCTCCTCCTCCTCCTCCCTTCTCCCTCCTCCCCCTCCCTCACGTCACGTGACTCGCGGTGGTCACTGTCACAGTCACATTCTCTGATCCAGAACGAGAGATTAGAGTTGAAAGCGGCGCGCGCAGGTGAGCGGCCTGTGGGTGGGTGGGGGTGGGGGGGGGGGGGGGGGTGGGGGGGGGGGGGGTGTGTGGGGGGGGGGGGGGGGGTGTGAGGAGGGGGGCTGGGGGGGGGGGCTGCCTATGGGGGGCGGCCTGTGGGGAGCGCCTGTGGGGGGCGCTGTAACACGCACCTTCAGCAGGTCCAGGAGACGTTACACCGCGCGCGCGTCATGGGCCCACACGTGATTAACAAACAAACAAACAAACAAACAAACAAAAGAAGGCCCTCGCGCCTGTAGAGCCGCAGCTGCAGATCATGTTTTTAACTTCAATAAAAGAGTTTGAAATCAGCCTTTTTATCCTTTTTACCTTTTTTTTTTACCTGTTTATTTCCACAGAAGTCACACAAACAGCTTCGTTTTCACGCACACCTCGTAAATAAACAATAAATGTCTCTGATTCTGCACAAACCAAACCCTGACGCAGACGGCGGCAGGTGGACGCGCGGCTGCGGGCCCCGTGTCTGGGGCCTTCTGCGGCTCCTGCGCCTCACTTCTCTCCTCTCTCCTCTCTCCTCTGTCCTCTTTCCTCTTTCCTCTCTCCTGTCTCCTCTCTCCTGTCTCCTCTGTCCTCTTTCCACTTTCCTCTTTCCTCTCTCCTGTCTCCTCTCTCCTCTCTCCTCTCTCCTGTCTCCTCTCTCCTCTCTCCTGTCTCCTCTCTCCTCTCTCCTCTCTCCTCTCTCCTGTCTCCTCTCTCCTCTCTCCTGTCTCCTCTCTCCTCTCTCCTCTCTCCTCTCTCCTGTCTCCTCTCTCCTCTCTCCTCTCTCCTGTCTCCTCTCTCCTCTCTCCTCTCTCCTGTCTCCTCTCTCCTCTCTCCTGTCTCCTCTCTCCTCTCTCCTGTCTCCTGTCTCCTCTCTCCTCTCTCCTCTCTCCTGTCTCCTCTCTCCTCTCTCCTGTCTCCTCTCTCCTCTCTCCTCTCTCCTGTCTCCTCTCTCCTCTCTCCTGTCTCCTCTCTCCTCTCTCCTCTCTCCTGTCTCCTCTCTCCTGTCTCCTCTCTCCTCTCTCCTGTCTCCTCTCTCCTCTCTCCTGTCTCCTGTCTCCTCTCTCCTCTCTCCTCTCTCCTGTCTCCTCTCTCCTCTCTCCTCTCTCCTGTCTCCTCTCTCCTCTCTCCTGTCTCCTCTCTCCTCTCTCCTGTCTCCTCTCTCCTCTTGTGCCGCAAACGCGCGTCCCAAAAACCTGCATCACATTTGGATCATTTAAACGACTCGCGCGTTTTACGAAATTCCAAATATGATTCAGTTCAAAAGTACGCGTTATTAACATTATTATATTAAAAGAAAACAGTAAAATTCACGACGAGGCACAAACCACATTTTCACGCACGTTTTTTAATGTTTTTAACGCAGGAGAAGCGGAAAAAACGCGTCCGATCTGTGCGCGCGTCAACGGTCCGATCACGAGGACAAACACGCGCCAGAGCAAAGTGTAATAACGTGTAATAATGTGTGATAATGTGTAATAACGTGTAATAATGTGTAATGACGTGACGGTTAAAATACGTAGTGACAATGATCTGATCACGTGGTTCGGGCCTCGCGCTTCAGGCTAAAAACATTAAGTGACGTAGTAATTAAAAGTCTGATTACAAGTGAGAAGCAATTTAGTTTTAATGTTTAAATATTGAGGATAAAAAAAGAGAATCAGGACAGAAATATTGACACAATGTTTTTAATGAAGAAAGAAGAGAATTAAAACATAAAAGTGCATTTGTTCTTTCATAAATGACATTAATATTTAAACATATATAATAAAAAATAACGTTTTATGATGTTTTACCCCAAAATATTTATGTTTTTTTCATCTCTTTTCCAGGATGAATTGGACCTGTAAAAGCTGCAGCTCCAGAACCTGGTCCAGTCTCAGTCCAGAACTGTCTCTGGACGACAAAGATTTAGAACTTTTACAATTTTTTACACATTTGTAAATCAGTGTAAACAAACAAACAAACAAACAAACAAACAGTTCCTTTCGTTTCTTTACTTCCTCTTGTTCACACGGAGCAGGAACTGTCACGTGAGAAGGAGAAAAACTGAAGAATGATTATGTCATTTGAAAATTGTGTGTTTATTTTTATCTTATTTATTTAATCCTACATTTTATTTATTCATTTTTTATATATTTTTGGCGTTATTATTATTATTGTTGTTGTTGTTTTGTCACAGAATTTGTCATGTTTTCTTTTAAAATATTTTTACAGTGTTAAACTAGTAGAAGTACTAAGTAGAAAAAATGACTTAATTTAATATTTAATCATAATAAATATTAAATAATTCTGTGTTTGCTCGAGTTTGAATGACGTCACTGTTTCTGTTTAATCTGTTCTAAAATCTTGTGTTAAAAATATAAATAATAAAAAAAGACATTTCAGACAATGTCGTTCTTTTGTGTCAGAGTTTTGGACGTTTCTCATCAAATAAACGATGAATTCAGAGTGAAAATAACAGTAATTATCATTATTTATTATGACTCAGATAAAAATGTGTTTCATTTGTGGAAAGATTTAACCTTCGTCTCAGAACGATTCAAACTCTTTATTAAGATTGTGATTCTCATAATTATGAATCTGAGAAACAAAAGATTTTCATAAAAACACTTTTACATCTTTGACTGTTTCATAAAACACAAACGTCTAGTTCACTGTTTGAATCAAGATCACATCATTTTATCGTCAATATCAGTAAATATTATTATTATAATTATTATGTCCAGAGTTTATAATAAAGTGTTTCTTTCTGACACTTTGTGACGTCATCAGAAGAATCTATTTATATTTTACACTTCATTTAACAAGTGTGTGTGTCTGTGTGTAATGTGTGTGTGTGTGTGTGTGTTTGTGTGTGTGTGTGTCTGTGTGTGTTTGTGTGTGTGTGTGTCTGTGTGTGTTTGTGTGTGTTTGTGTGTAATGTGTGTGTGTGTGTGTGTAATGTGTGTGTGTGTAATGTGTGTGTGTGTGTGTGTAATGTGTGTGTGTGTGTCTATTTGTGTGTGTGTGTGTGTGTAATGTGTGTGTGTCTATTTGTCTGTGTGTGTGTGTAATGTGTGTGTGTGTGTAATGTGTGTGTGTGTGTATGTGTGTGTGTGTAATGTGTGTGTGTGTGTGTGTGTGTGTCTATGTGTGTGTATGTGTGTAATGTGTGTGTGTGTAGTGTGTATGTGTGTGTGTGTGTGTAATGTGTGTGTGTGTGTGTGTGTGTGTGTCTATGTGTGTGTATGTGTGTGTGTGTGTGTGTGTGTGTCTATGTGTGTGTATGTGTGTAATGTGTGTGTGTGTGTGTGTGTAATGTGTGTGTGTGTGTGTGTGTCTATGTGTGTGTATGTGTGTAATGTGTGTGTGTGTGTAATGTGTGTGTGTGTCTATGTATGTGTGTAATGTGTGTGTGTGTGTGTGTATGTGTGTGTGTGTGTGTAATGTGTGTAATGTGTGTGTTTGTGTGTGTGTAATGTGTGTGTAATGTGTGTGTGTGTGTAATGTGTGTGTGTGTCTATGTATGTGTATGTGTGTAATGTGTGTGTGTGTGTGTGTATGTGTGTGTGTGTGTGTAATGTGTGTAATGTGTGTGTTTGTGTGTGTGTAATGTGTGTGTAATGTGTGTGTGTGTGTAATGTGTGTGTGTGTCTATGTGTTTGTATGTGTGTAATGTGTGTGTTTGTGTGTAATGTGTGTGTAATGTGTGTATGTGTGTAATGTGTGTGTTTGTGTGTGTGTAATGTGTGTGTAATGTGTGTGTGTGTGTAATGTGTGTGTGTGTCTATGTGTGTGTATGTGTGTAATGTGTGTGTTTGTGTGTAATGTGTGTGTAATGTGTGTGTGTGTGTAATGTGTGTGTGTGTCTATGTGTGTGTATGTGTGTAATGTGTGTGTTTGTGTGTGTGTAATGTGTGTGTAATGTGTGTGTGTGTGTAATGTGTGTGTGTGTCTATGTGTGTGTATGTGTGTAATGTGTGTGTTTGTGTGTGTGTAATGTGTGTGTAATGTGTGTGTGTGTGTAATGTGTGTGTGTGTGTAATGTGTGTGTGTGTCTATGTGTGTGTATGTGTGTAATGTGTGTGTTTGTGTGTGTGTAATGTGTGTGTAATGTGTGTGTTTGTGTGTGTGTAATGTGTGTGTAATGTGTGTGTGTGTGTAATGTGTGTGTGTGTGTAATGTGTGTGTGTGTCTATGTGTGTGTATGTGTGTAATGTGTGTGTTTGTGTGTGTGTAATGTGTGTGTAATGTGTGTGTGTGTAATGTGTGTGTTTGTGTGTGTGTGAAATTAAATGAATGCGATAAATCGTCTCCAAATTACGACAAGAAAGAGTTTGTTTAGTTTGGATTGATCTTTATTTCATGTTTAAAACAAGAGAACTTCACTTCAGACAAACACACGTCAAATGTAACTTTATTATCGATCGTGGAACGGTTCAAATCATCGTTCAATCAAGATTTAAGACTAAACAGCGACTCGTTTGGTCAATAATTCTACAAAATGTGCCTCTCGTTAACAACAATCTACAAAGAATCTGATGTAAGAAGCTTTAAAAATCAAATAGAATCTTAAACTTTGGATTATATGAATTTAATATTTTTACAATATTGCATTTGTCAAAAATGATAAAAACTGATTTCAAACAGGGAACGCTCTGCTACATGGAACTGACTGACTTTAGGCACAATAACGGGGTAAATGTGATTAGAAATAAGAATAATATATTTTTAGGGTTAATTTGTGTTTTTCAGCTGCAGAATTCTGTAATTAATTAACTTTCAAAAATCATTGACACGTTTTTTGGTTTGAGGCGACAAACAGCAAAAACCAGATAAATGAATCAACAAATACAGGTTTAGAAGGAAACGCTAATGCTAATGATGCTAATGATGCTAATGATGCTAATGACAGTGCGATTGGGTCACTGTTTAACAACTTGTACTGAAAAACACTCAACTTTCTCTCAGTCAGGCGTTCCTTCATCAGGATTGGTGTTGGCGCCCCGTCTACTGTCAGCAGAGGGAATACACAAAAGCTAGCTCGCCCCGACATGCTAACGTTAGCACACAGTTGTGATGAAGGTCAGAAATGAGTCAAAAATGCTCAGAAAATGCTCAGAACGAAATGCACAGAAGCCGTCGTTGGTGGGTCGAGAGAGCGAGGACGTCCTGGATGAAGGATCCAATGCAGATCTTTCTCATGGAGCTCGTGAACATCGCTCGATGGTGGACCAGGCTGGAGGTGGAGGGAGCTGGAGGTGGAGAGAGCAGCTGGAGGTGGAGAGAGCTGGAGGTGGAGGTCCATCGATGTAGCCTCTTCATCAGGGGAACTTGGTCGTGGTCAGGCTGACTTATGGACGTGGTTGGAGAGTGTGAAGGCCCTTGGATCGCTCTGGATGGCAGTTCTTTTTCAGGGTAAGATGAGGACACGCCTTCAGTTGGCTGTCCATGGTGGGCAGAGCAGAGACGGATGTAGCTGGATGTTGCCTCCCTTCAGAGCAAGTCAAGCGTGAGTTCTGTTTGTCATCGGTGAGCAGAGACGAGCGGTGGAGGTTCTTGGATCTTCAGAGACGTCGGTAAAAGAGTGGAAAAGGACCAATTCTGGTTGTCACTGATGGTCAGAGGAGCGTGTCAATGTCCCTAGATGTTCTTCAGGGGAATGTGATCGACTTTGAGCTGTCGTTGGTGGGCAAAGGAGGGTGGTGGATCTCCCTGGATCTCCCTGGATCTCCCTGGATGTGGTTCTTTCTCAGTGTTTGTGATCAAGCTCAGTTCTGACAAACATTGTTGGGTGGATGAGGACGTGGAGTTCTCTGGACGGTGCCTCTTTCTTAGGGTAAGTTAGTCGCGATTAAGCGGAGTTCTGGTAATTGTCGGTGAGTGCGTGGAGGTCCCTGGATCTCCTTGGATCTCTCTGGATCTCCTTGGCTCTCCTTGGATCTCCTTGGGCGTTGACTCTTGTTCAGGGGAAGTTAGTCGCGATCAAGCTGAGTTCTGGTAATTGTCGGTGGGTGGATGAGAGCGTGGATCTCCCTGGATCTCCCTGGTTCGCCTTAGATCTCCCTGGATCACCCTGGATCTCCCTGGATCTCCCTGGATCACCCTGGATCTCCTTGGATCTCCTTGGATCTCCCTGGATCTCCTTGGATCACCCTGGATCACCCTGGATCTCCCTGGATCTCCTTGGATCACCCTGGATCTCCCTGGATCTCCCTGGATCTCCTTGGATCTCCCTGGATCACCCTGGATCTCCCTGGACGGTGGCTCTCGTTCAGGGGAAGTTGGTTGGGAACAGGCTGAGAGGCTGGCTGTCGTTGGTGGGCAGAGGGGAGCGATATCCTTCAAAGTTCCGTGGGATGGATCCGCTGGTGGAGCCGGAGCTGTTGCTGAGCGTCTCGATGCTGCCCTCTCTCTGCAGCTCTGGGAATGACAAGAGGGAGAGACAACGTGAGAATGTTTAATGTAATCAAGTCTCTACATATGTTAAACACCCGTCACCAGGTTCTGACATATGAGTGAAGTGTCTTGCTTAAGGGCACGAGAAGACGACCCAGACGCCTGATCGCTCTCTCAAACCCCACAGGCCTGTTCTGACGGCTCTAATAAACTTAACCCCGGCTCGCGTCCCGCCGCCTCGGACACGCCGCAGGTGGAAGGCGATACGCCGCAGCGTTTGGGACGGCGAGGCGGAGATCAGCTCACGTCACACGTAACCGAGGGAACAATAACTGGCATAAGCACCAAATCCCAGCGTTTAAGTGTCGTGTGTGTCATTGTAACGTTAGACGGGAGAAAAATACAAGTGTATCAAACAGACGTAAAATGGCCCGAGTCATTTTCTGGTGAAATAAAGGTCAATAACACTTTTATTGTTCACATGGTAAAAGTTTCATCATAAATCTGCACTGCTCCATCCTCGGCCAAACAAAGGTTTTTACAATCAAAAAACTCTTTAAGTGTTTTTGATGGACTGACATTAGAAAATGGAAAAATGAACTGTAAATGGACAAATGTCAGACTCTGGACTCAATGAGACGTTTGTTTGGACTTTGTGCTGAGCTTCTTTCTTTCTTTATTTATTTTTTATTTCATATACTTTGATCTATTGTGTTCTCTCTGATCTTGTTCTGTTTCATGTTTTTTCTGTTTTTGTCCCTTTTTTAAAAACATATATAAACAAAGAGAAAATCTACATTAAAGACGGTCCCTAATATGTTATATATAAGTTATAATATGTAACTCCGCCCACATCCCTTTATTAATGTGGTGATCATAAACATAATATAATAAAAAACACACAAAGACAGTAAAAAAAATGTCAATACACAGAATTAAACCTTTAGTGTTTGTTAGTCTAATTTCTGTAGTTTTGAACCAAAAAAAAATCTATTGATCTTTTTCTATTATTGAACTATTTTAGATCAAAATCGCAGTTTACAATGACTAAAATAGTAAATAATGATCTACATAATGATAATAGTATTAAAAAACAAACAAACATATTGTTTCAACTTCAATTCAGAACATCAAGTTTTAAGAGTTAGGAATTCTTTTGACATCTTTTAATAAGTAACTTAAGTAAGAAAAGTATATGTTTTGCCTTTTGTGTGCCGTGGAAGCAAAATGTGGTTAAAAGCAGTAGCAGCAGCAGCGGCTTGTGTCTCTTTGGTGTCTGTGTTTGATGCTGATACGAGCCGAGGTTTTTGGATAAAGTTTAAAGAAAGTGTTCACAGGACAGGGCCAGAGGTCAGAGGTTATCACAGGGAGATAAGAGCGCTGGAGACGAGGGAAAACCAACACGGCTTCAGATACGAGAGCAGTGAAAACAACGCCTGGATAATGCCCGGAACATCACACAGAAACGTCGCATGGAACGTCGCACGGGACGTCGCACGGAACGTCGCACGGAACGTCGCACGGAACGTCGGACGGAACGTCTAAACATACTATTACATGGTGTATAAGTCTAAACACACTATTACATGGTGTATAAGTCTAAACACACTATTACATGGTGTATAAGTCTAAACACACTATTACATGTGTATAAGTCTAAACACACTATTACATGGTGTATAAGTCTAAACACACTATTACATGTGTATAAGTCTAAACACACTATTACATGTGTATAAGTCTAAACACACTATTACATGTGTATAAGTCTAAACACACTATTACATGTGTATAAGTCTAAACACACTATTACATGTGTATAAGTCTAAACACACTATTACATGTGTATAAGTCTAAACACACTATTACATGTGTATAAGTCTAAACATACTATTACATGGTGTATAAGTCTAAACATACTATTACATGGTGTATAAGTCTAAACATACTATTAAATGTGTATAAGTCTAAACACACTATTACATGGTGTATAAGTCTAAACACACTATTACATGGTGTATAAGTCTAAACACACTATTACATGTGTATAAGTCTAAACACACTATTACATGTGTATAAGTCTAAACACACTATTACATGTGTATAAGTCTAAACACACTATTACATGTGTACAAGTCTAAACATACTATTACATGGTGTATAAGTCTAAACACACTATTACATGTGTATAAGTCTAAACATACTATTACATGTGTATAAGTCTAAACACACTATTACATGTGTATAAGTCTAAACACACTATTACATGGTGTATAAGTCTAAACACACTATTACATGTGTATAAGTCTAAACACACTATTACATGTGTATAAGTCTAAACACACTATTACATGGTGTATAAGTCTAAACACACTATTACATGTGTATAAGTCTAAACACACTATTACATGTGTATAAGTCTAAACACACTATTACATGTGTATAAGTCTAAACACACTATTACATGGTGTATAAGTCTAAACACACTATTACATGTGTATAAGTCTAAACACACTATTACATGTGTATAAGTCTAAACACACTATTACATGTGTATAAGTCTAAACACACTATTACATGTGTATAAGTCTAAACATACTATTACATGTGTATAAGTCTAAACACACTATTACATGTGTATAAGTCTAAACACACTATTACATGTGTATAAGTCTAAACACACTATTACATGTGTATAAGTCTAAACACACTATTACATGTGTATAAGTCTAAACACACTATTACATGTGTATAAGTCTAAACACACTATTACATGTGTATAAGTCTAAACACACTATTACATGTGTATGAGTCTAAACACACTATTACATGTGTATAAGTCTAAACACACTATTACATGTGTATAAGTCTAAACACACTATTACATGTGTATAAGTCTAAACATACTATTACATGTGTATAAGTCTAAACATACTATTACATGGTGTATAAGTCTAAACACACTATTACATGTGTATAAGTCTAAACACACTATTACATGTGTATAAGTCTAAACACACTATTACATGTGTATAAGTCTAAACACACTATTACATGGTGTATAAGTCTAAACATACTATTACATGTGTATAAGTCTAAACACACTATTACATGGTGTATAAGTCTAAACACACTATTACATGTGTATAAGTCTAAACACACTATTACATGTGTATAAGTCTAAACACACTATTACATGTGTACAAGTCTAAACACACTATTACATGTGTATAAGTCTAAACATACTATTACATGGAAATGATAAATAAACATTAAGACATAGTGATTTAAATGTATTACCAGTGAGCACTGTATCATAATACACAATTTGTTTTAACAATTTTTTGTATGTAATGAAAATGAACAGTTTTAGCTCATGGGTGAAGTCATTATTATAATATTATAATATTGAAATAATTTAGACACATCGACTCTTCTTGTCCTTTTCATCCATTGGACACAGACTCATCGTCAGGATCAGAGAAGATCAGAGTCAGAGACTTTCGGGCTGAACAGAGTTTAGTGAAAATATTTATTTGCTCCAAGAGCTGCATCTTTAGGATAAAAAAAACAACAACTTATATATATATATATATATATATATAATATATACATCGTTGCGGGGTTTGTTTTGGGCCTTTTCCGGGTGGTGCGTAGCACGTCACTAGAGCGTAAGCTCTGATTGGTCGCTGTGTCGCGTCTTATAGTTCGGAAAATACGGTATTTGCTTTTTTCTATTTATTTTTTCACTTTTTGTCTCGTTCTGAGAAAATTGCATAATATTAATACAAATCTGAAAAAAACAAACAAATTATTTCCCCCCTTTTTAATTAGAAAAAAAACATGAAAAAACAAAAAACAAAAAAACAACAACATAAAAATCCCATAAAAACACAAAGACGGAGAAGGACCAGGGAGAACATAACATATAAACACAAGGTAAAGGAATAAAAGTAGAAAATATAAATCGACTGATTCAGTGTCTGGGCTCGTGGGTGGTTCTTCTGCAGATCTGACTCGTAAAGGAGACACGTTCAGAGTTGGACTGAACCCTCTGGTTTGGCTCATGTGAGCAGAGTGATCCCGGCTGTGGACTGATGCCAGTGAGTAAAGTGTCTGCGGAGCCAGAGGAGGTGCGTTAAGCCCGGTGTTCAGAGCCCTCTGAAGCTCTTTAATGAGCTTTCGTCTGATGAAAAACACTTTCCAAGGATTTACACAGATTTAACACGTTTTATGGAAAGTGTCCGCGGCATTAACGACACATTTAGAGTCTCCGGAGCCGAGCGGCCCCCAGTTCAGCCTGTGTAATATCGATCTGTTTCTGTGTTCAGGCTGGTGTTCAGATCCTTCAGTTTGTGTTCAGGCTGGTGTTCAGGCTGGTGTTCAGATCCTTCAGTTTGTGTTCAGGCTGGTGTTCAAACGGTATCAAAAGTACGTTCGGACACGTCACATCTCACCGTCCTGAAGCGTAACCACGGCGACGACCGAACGCCAAGGGCCGGACTCAGCGAAGCGCGGAGGTCACCGGTCGGAAGTTCAACGCTAAAAGAGCAACTCAATGAAACGACACAAAAGAAGGAGGTCTTTTCACGTGATAATGCGTCTTTCACCAGACGTGCTGCTGCCGACGCCAATGCCGTTTTATTTATACTGGGAACGCACGGCTGGAGGACAACCCCGGGGTCAAGCGCACGTCTTTTCTGTGGGTTAAATGTAGGTCGAGAGAGCGTGGCGACGCACAATATGGAACAGCACAGATCTGACCAAAGTGGATGGACGCTAACAAAGCGCCCGGGCGACTCGTAACTGTAAAAATACATTTATGACGCAGTAAAGTGCTTCTGTGGCTGCGTTTGACCCCGAAGTTTAGACGCGCTATTGTTGCTATGTCCCACGTCTGACCTTCTCTGCTTCCTCTGCTACAAACCCTGGAAAGGCCCCACTGACCGGGCACTGACCACACTACAGCACGGTTCTTTTGATGGCGGAATGCTGAGCGATTCACAAAAAGATGTTTCGGAATTCTAAGTTTTTGTGTGTGTGAGGGGCGTGGCTAAAGCTAGTGTGTGTGAGGGGCGTGGCTAAAGCTAGTGTGTGTGAGGGGCGTGGCTAAAGCTAGTGTGTGTGAGGGGCGTGGTTAAAGCTAGTGTGTGTGAGGGGCGTGGCTAAAGCTAGTGTGTGTGAGGGGTGTGGCTAAAGCTAGTGTGTGTGAGGGACGTGGCTAAAGCTAGTGTGTGTGAGGGGCGTGGCTAAAGCTAGTGTGTGTGAGGGGCGTGGCTAAAGCTAGTGTGTGTGAGGGGCGTGGCTAAAGCTAGTGTGTGTGAGGGGCGTGGCTAAAGCTAGTGTGTGTGAGGGGCGTGGTTAAAGCTAGTGTGTGTGAGGGGCGTGGCTAAAGCTAGTGTGTGTGAGGGGCGTGGCTAAAGCTAGTGTGTGTGAGGGGCGTGGCTAAAGCTAGTGTGTGTGAGGGGCGTGGCTAAAGCTAGTGTGTCTGAGGGGCGTGGCTAAAGCTAGTGTGTATGAGGGGCGTGGCTAAAGCTAGCGTGTGTGAGGGGCGTGGCTAAAGCTAGCGTGTGTGAGGGGCGTGGCT
This sequence comes from Eucyclogobius newberryi, assembly GCF_026437365.1. NCBI lineage: Eukaryota > Metazoa > Chordata > Actinopteri > Gobiiformes > Gobiidae > Eucyclogobius > Eucyclogobius newberryi. The sequence continues at coordinate 36,618,273 of NW_027315724.1, forward strand.
AAAGCTAGCGTGTGTGAGGGGCGTGGCTAAAGCTAGCGTGTATGAGGGGCGTGGCTAAAGCTAGTGTGTGTGAGGGGCGTGGCTAAAGCTAGCGTGTGTGAGGGGCGTGGCTAAAGCTAGCGTGAACAGGAACAGTTTTGCCTCATTTCGTTGACTTCTCTGCAGAGGGTTCAGTTCAAATAAACTCCCGTGAAAAAATCCAAAATGGCGCGGACGCAAACGTAAACAAAGCAGGTTTCGGCCGATGACCTCATCAGTGATTTTCTGTGCTTTTGATTCGAATCCCCAACGATTATGAGTTTGATGTTGATGTTAACACGAGGTCATAGAGGCTAATGACAGAACAGACACAGTGACCACTACCAGCGGTCACTGTGTCTCACCACAAACAGGCCCTACTCACTTTCACTTTAACCTTTAGGCCACAACAGACAGTTTCAGTGTCGATTAGTATTGTCAAATAAAACTAAAATGAACCAAGAGGATGTACTTTAAAAAAGGCCTGGTCTGGGTCAGGCCTACAATTTTATGACTCCAGTTTCTCTTTTTTATTTTGTTTCTCCAGTTAATCGAAAGTTAGACCAACTTAATTGAATCGGCCCTTGTGCCTTTTAGCCAGTCATATCCAGCAGGCACAACACATGAGGCCTACTTTTTAATCACAATCATGAAATAAATCATGTCAGACGCATTATGGAAATATCATATTCTGGCTCTGGACAAAGCGAGTGCCGTGCGATAAACAGGAAACAGCTGTTGCTAACGTGCTTTGCTAGCTTTGTGTTGCTAAGGCTCCACGTAGTCGTTAGCATCAGTGGAAACGCGGCGCTTTAGCACGAGATCAAGTCAGAGTTTTTGAGACGAATGATTATTTAGTGTTTCTCTGCTTTTCGCCTCTTGTTTTGGTCTGCGTTCTCTCTCTCGTCCAATCAGCTGCCTGTGCTGTGAAGCTCCTCCCCCTGAGCTGAAGTCCTCCTGGAGCCAGTGGAAACGCACCTTTTCTTCAGTCCCATATGTCATCTCCTGCGTCGATGCGTTTGGATATGTTTTTGTTTGTCGATGCCATAAACAGAGAAATCCCCTTGTTTATTTTAATTACTCTAATTAGCCGGTTTTACCTCTGAATTCAAAAGCGGGACATTATCTAAATGACTTCTGTTTAATCTTCTTAGCGGCGAGTGGCGGCGCACAAAGAGGACGAGCCATTATCTGTCCCTTTTAACCAAATGTCGGAAAAGATCGCCGGCCTCTTAATGAGACTGGCCCGGGCCTTAACGGCGCGCGGCTCGTTAGCCTCGTTAGCCTCGATGCTCTCGAGTGTTTAATGCTGAGGTGAATTAGGACCGATCGACCAATTTCAGTTGGAGATTGAATATTAGCCAATTACGTACATTTACATTTACAAAATCAACAGAATAATGTGGTGTTTGTGATCAGTTATTAAGGTTCACAGCGATGTTGAAAAGAGGGCGGGGCTTCCTCCTTTCATTTACTGGGTCAAAAACAACATTATTTTTCTTCATCATAAACACAAATATGTCACAAATAATGCAAATAACCAGAAGAAACAACCGTCTGTTTAAATCCAAGCTTAAACTGATCTTTAGGTTCATTGTTTTGATCTGAAACACTTTTCTTTTGTTAAGCATTTACCGTATTTTCTGGACTATAAGTCGCACCAGCCAAAAAAATGCATAATAGAGAAAAAAAGTATATATATAAGTCACACTGGAGTATGAAATGCAGTTGCAAGTGTGAAAATAACAAATAATATCACATATAAGTCGCTCCGGAGTATAAGTAAAAGTATATAAGTATAAGTATAAGTCGCACCTCGGCCAAAACGATGAAAAAAGGTGCTACTTATAGTCCAGAAAATACGGTATGTAAAATCTGCAAAGCCACGTTATTGATATTTTTGGACACGGCCGTGACCTTTGTTTGAAAATTTGACGTGCAAAAATCTTGAGAAAATGATAAATTGAAGTTTGTGGTAGGAATAATCTCACGTTCTAGAATGACGCCACAAAATCTCTTGTTTCTTGAAATATAGAAAAAAATATGTAAATATAAAGTACGACTGAAGTTATATTTGTAATTCACACAAAAACAAACAAATCTGTATTTCTGCTGAAATGAGTCAAAAGCAGCTTTGTTTGTGTCGTGTTTGTTTTGGTCCGTTTGAGCACTTCGAGTTCAATGGACACACTTTTGTCTCCTCGAGTTCAATGGACACACTTTTGTCTCCTCGCGTTCGATGGACACACTTTTGTCTCCTCGCGTTCGATGGACACACTTTTGTCTCCTCGCGTTCGATGGACACACTTTTGTCTCCTCGCGTTCGATGGACACACTTTTCGATGGACAAACTTTTCGATGGACACACTTTTCGATGGACACACTTTTCGATGGACAAATTTTTCGATGGACAAACTTTTCGATGGACACACTTTTCGATGGACACATTTCAATGGACACACTTTTGTCTCCTCGCGTTCGATGGACACACTATTCGATGGACAAACTTTTCGATGGAGACACTTTTCGATGGACACACTTTTCGATGGACACATTTTTCGATGGACACACTTTTCGATGGACACACTTTTCAATGGACACACTTTTGTCTCCTCGCGTTCGATGGACACACTATTCGATTAACAAACTTTTCGATGGAGACACTTTTCGATGGACACACTTTTCGATGGACACATTTTTCAATGGACAAACTTTTCGATGGACACACTTTTCGATGGACACATTTCAATGGACACACTTTTGTCTCCTCGCGTTCGATGGACACACTTTTCGATGGACAAATTTTTCGATGGACAAACTTTTCGATGGACACATTTCAATGGACACACTTTTGTCTCCTCGCGTTCGATGGACACACTTTTCGATGGACAAACTTTTCGATGGAGACACTTTTCGATGGACACACTTTTCGATGGACACATTTTTCGATGGACAAACTTTTCGATGGACACACTTTTCGATGGACACATTTCAATGGACACACTTTTGTCTCCTCACGTTCGATGGACACACTTTTCGATGGACACACTTTTCAATGGACACACTTTTCAATGGACACACTTTTGTCTCTTCACGTTCGATGGACACATTTTCTTTCCTCACATTCGATGGACACACTTTGGTTTCGTGGCGTTCGATGGACACACTTTTGTCTCCTCGGGTTCGATGGACACTCTTTGGTTTCGTGGCGTTCGATGGACATACTTTTGTCTCCTCGGGTTCGATGGACACTCTTTGGTTTCGTGGCGTTCGATGGACACACTTTTGTCTCCTCGGGTTCGATGGACACTCTTTGGTTTCGTGGCGTTCGATGGACACACTTTTCGATGGACAAACTTTTCGATGGAGACACTTTTCGATGGACACACTTTTCGATGGACACATTTTTCGATGGACAAACTTTTCGATGGACACACTTTTCGATGGACACATTTCAATGGACACACTTTTGTCTCCTCACGTTCGATGGACACACTTTTCGATGGACACACTTTTCAATGGACACACTTTTCAATGGACACACTTTTGTCTCTTCACGTTCGATGGACACATTTTCTTTCCTCACATTCGATGGACACACTTTGGTTTCGTGGCGTTCGATGGACATACTTTTGTCTCCTCGGGTTCGATGGACACACTTTGGTTTCGTGGCGTTCGATGGACACACTTTTGTCTCCTCGGGTTCGATGGACACTCTTTGGTTTCGTGGCGTTCGATGGACATACTTTTGTCTCCTCGGGTTCGATGGACACTCTTTGGTTTCGTGGCGTTCGATGGACATACTTTTGTCTCCTCGGGTTCGATGGACACTCTTTGGTTTCGTGGCGTTCGATGGACATACTTTTGTCTCCTCGGGTTCGATGGACACTCTTTGGTTTCGTGGCGTTCGATGGACACACTTTTGTCTCCTCGGGTTCGATGGACACTCTTTGGTTTCGTGGCGTTCGATGGACACACTTTTCGTGGCGCTGGAGATTGTTTCTGAATCGATGGCGTTCCTCTCGGAGCCGGATATGAGCCGTTATCGAGGCTAACGGTGCTAATGCGGCGCTAATGGACTTTGCATACGCCGAGCTTAATGGGCTCATTAAAGACAGAGAGTCTCTTTAGGACAACAAGACGTCTTCAGTCCAACGAAGAAGAAAGAGCCGTCCTCATCACACATGCGTCCATCGGTCCAGTTCGGTCGTGTCCATCGGTCCAGTTCAGTCGTGTCCATCGGTCCAGTTCAGTCGTGTCCATCGGTCCAGTTCAGTTATGTCCATCGGTCCAGTTCAGCCGTGTCCATCGGTCCAGTTCAGTTATGTCCATCGGTCCAGTTCAGCCGTGTCCATCGGTCCAGTTCAGTTATGTCCATCGGTCCAGTTCGGTCGTGTCCATCGGTCCAGTTCAGTCGTGTTAATCGGTCCAGTTCAGTCGTGTCCATCGGTCCAGTTCAGCCGTGTCCATCGGTCCAGTTCAGTTATGTCCATCGGTCCAGTTCGGTCGTGTGAATCGGTCCAGTTCAGTCGTGTCCATTGGTCCAGTTCGGTCGTGTCCATCGGTCCAGTTCAGTCGTGTTAATCGGTCCAGTTCAGTCGTGTCCATTGGTCCAGTTCAGTTGTGTCCATCGGTCCAGTTCAGTTATGTCCATCGGTCCAGTTCGGTCGTGTCCATCGGTCCAGTTCAGTTATGTCCATCGGTCCAGTTCAGTTATGTCCATCGGTCCAGTTCGGTCGTGTCCATCGGTCCAGTTCAGTCGTGTTAATCGGTCCATGTCCAGTTGTGTCCATCGGTCCAGTGTCCGCTCGGTTCTGTTGACAGTAAACGCTCCGACTCGGCCGCTCCATTATGGATCCCATCTCTTATTCATAACTTTATGTTTTATTGATACAGCGGCAGCTCGATCCGGAGTCGTGAGTGTCCAGAGAACCCTGGACATGTGTTTGTGCAGCGGGAACCAAACGGCACAAGAACCTACAGAACCTACAGCTTTACCAGGGAACCAACCGGCACAAGACAAGAACCTTATGTTCTCTGGAGGTCACAGTTCTATGTTCTCTAATACTACAGAAGGAGGATCACGTGGGTGAAAAGCGTCGTCTCAAAACCGTTTTTCGATTTAAACAAACGAAAGTTAGAAAAATCAACATGAAATTAAAAGAAAATAAATCAAAATTTGGGTGATTTGGCCTTTTTAGTTCATATTTTCACACATAAATATCTGAATATAAAATACTAATAAATTACATGACAGGAAAATGTGAAATAAACAGTAATGTAAGATGTGAGTCCAGGTTCTATTCAAGTCAATTTCATGATGTTGGTTTATGTTTTTATTTGTTTCTTTGGTGATTTTAATGCATCGTACAGGCCATTGAACTCGAGTGGACCGACGTTTGCTTTTTGCCGTTTGATGGACCACCCTGAGCGCCGTCCAATCAGAGGCGCCGAGGACAGGCCGGGCCCCGCAGACACAAACCCTTTTAAGAGCCTCTGCTCGGGACACTTTTTTGTGAATGCTGCTTTTAGCGCACACACTGTGGATGTAGTGACAGCGCTGACATGGAGTAAATGTGCAGAGAGGACCAGAACCACTCATGCGGAAGAGCCAGAGGAACCGGGGGCTACGAGGCCACCAGGAACCAGAGACTAAACCAGGTGGCGATGCAGCGGGCGTCCGAGCAAATGTCCACTCATGTTATGGACCTCTGTGGAGCAAGTGGCCCATTGATTTCACTGTTTTACTCCCTTTTCAACGGCTACGAGAGCAAACACTGATTTATTCTGCACCAAAGACAAGACACAAAGACGGGAAGACGAGCAAAGTGGTCCAAAGATTCAACTTTGCAAAAAGATATACACGGATGCTAATGGTAGCTGCGGGCTAAATGCTACCGTGATGCTAGTGCCTGCTGTATTTGAATATCCGAGTACTTTTCTTTTATTAATTGTGACTCGGCTCGAATTAGTCGCGCTTGAAATACCCATAATTCACGAGGAAACGTGCTGAAAGAGAAGAACATGTTTATTTCCCATAAAATAACGACGAAACCTTTCATTTCATGCGCTTTGCCGACTGTTTAACTGTGACAGAATCCAAAAAACCAGGGACGACACGGTGCGATGTGTTTTTGACATCATCTCTTTGTGATTTAGTTTAACAAGATCTTAAAGTGACAGAATAATGTACGTTGAGGAACCAGCCGGAAGGGACCGTGAGAAGCTTGTGTAAAAAGTGTAAAACAAGTAAAATTATGACCTCAACTTTTGGCCAAACGTGTCTCACGATTGAAAAAATGTGTTCGAAAATCCCTTGAAAAACACATTACAACAGCATTTTGGTTCCAGATCTGACTCGTAAGTTGAGCCGGCGGCGTCAGTTGTTCCAGACGAACCGAAACGCGCGTAGCATTCCGGACGAACGCGTGCGCGGAGACGACGCCGGGGCCACAACACGCGTCGCGGCGTTTTAAAAAAAAGCTCTTTGACAGTGCTTTTTTCTTCTTCTTCTTCTTCTTCTTTAACTCCGTGTCATTGGCCCCTCCTCCTCCGGCTGAACCTTACGCCCCCGAAGTGTGCGCGCTCGCCTCGATGTGTGCAGCCTCTCCCCTGAGCTAACCGCTAAGTGCTACTCCGAAAAAGAGAGAGGAGAGATGCCTTCACAAAAGCCCATTTGCAGCCGTACACTTACAATGGTGACGCTAACAGGCTCCGACGCTAGTGCACTCCTTTCACACTTCCCCCGGGCACGGAGGTGGCAGAGTGGCACAGCGGAGCGACGAGAGGGGGCACGTGAGTGGCATCCAGCGACACGGAGCGCGAGAGGAGCGGCGAGAGGAGCAGGAAGTGAAGTGGCGGTCGAGTATCGCGACCGTTACTCAGACGGCGCTGTGCCACGTGGACAGTCGACCGTTGCAATCGACCGATGTTACGCCAACGCAAAGGTTCAAATGAATGTGGAAAGTGTAAAACGTTTAATTTATTTAATTATGTCATTTCTCTGGTCTCGACAGTAACGTGTAAAAAGTGGATGTTAAGTGTCACAAGAAGTACGACATCAGAAATCTTAACTTAAGATGAGTTAGCCTTTAGCTCTGTTGAGTTAGCTTTTAGCTCTGTTGAGTTAGCCTTTAGCTCTGTTGAGTTAGCCTTTAGCTCAGATGAGTTAGCCTTTAGCTCAGATGAGTTAGCCTTTAGCTCAGAAGCAATATACGCCAAAAGGTTCACACAACAACAATGCCATGACCTAAATGTGGTACAAGCCCAAACACCTTAATTAGTCCTAACTTGCGCTAACGGCTAACGCTAACGGCTAATGCTAACGGTTTTAGAAAAAAAATTGGGGGGGAATAGTGTAACCAGTGTGTGCGAGCAGCAGAAGAAGAGGAGGAGAAAGAGCGAGGTGAGTGATATAAGTGATCCAATGACCCACAGGCCTGAGCTGTCACCGAGAGAGAACTGTGTGAATGTGAAGATTCTGAGTTTATCCAGCCACACTGTCCCAACACATCACACTCAGAGGAGAGAGGGAGGAGGAGGAGAAGAGGGGGGAGGAGGAGAGGGGGGGAGGGGGAGGAGGAGGAGAGAAGGAGGAGAGGGGGAGGAAGAGGGGGGGAAGAGGAGAGGGGAGGAGAGGAGGAGGGGGAGGAGGAGGAGAGGAGGGGGGAGGAGAGGGGGAGGAAGAGGGGGGGAAGAGGAGAGGGGAGGAGAGGAGGAGGGGGAAGAGGGGGGGAGGGGAGGGAAGGAGGGGGAGGAGGAAGAGGGGGGGAAGAGGGGGGGAAGAGGGGGGGAGGAGGAGAGGAGGAGGAGGGGAGGAGGAGGAGGAGGAGAGGAGGAGGAAGAGGGGGGGAGGAGGA
>NW_027315724.1:36631149-36648649 GCF_026437365.1 Eucyclogobius newberryi
GCACACTCAGGAGTCCAACAAAGCACTACTTCTGTTTCGTGTCTAACTTGTTGCTAACCCGGGCAGCCGTTAGCTCTCGTTAGCCCGTTAGCACTTGGAGCAGTGACAGATGACTCTCCTCCGCCGCCATGTTTCTGTTGTGATGTTATCGCCGCGGTAAAACATGGAGGACGGAAACGACTCCTCCGCGAGCCGAGGCCGCGGACGCCAATTCAAACAGCGCACAGCTGCAGGACCACCCGAGAAAAGGGGGTGATTTATGTACGAAGCCGCGCAAACGAGCCGCTTCGATTTACGCTAATGGACGTAATTACGCCGGTTTAGCCTCCGCTCGCTGCAGAGGTGTCCACAGTGAGTCCTCTGCTCCGGCTCCAACAAACATGCCACTGACAGAGACAAAAAGTGACCAAAAAGTGACCAAAAGTGACCAAACAGTGATCAAGAGTGTCCAAAAAGTGACAGTGACCAAAAAGTGACCAAAGTGACCAGTAGTGACCAAAAGTGACCAGTAGTGACCAAAAGTGACCAAAGTGGCCAAAAATGACCAAAAAGTTACAAATAATGACCAAAAGTGACCAAACCGTAACCAAAAAGTGACTAAAAGTGTCCAAAAAGTGACAGTGACCAAAAAGTGACCAAAAAGTAACCAAAAGTGACCAAAAAGTGTCCAAAAGTGACAAACAAATCTGAACAGAAATGTGACTAAAAGACAAATAATCACTTCATCTTCATCACTTCAAACTCTGACTCGATCTCGTGCTAAAGCGCTGTGTTTCCACTGATGCTAACGACTATGTCAAGCCTTAGCAACACAAAGCTAGCAAAGCGCGTTAGCAACAGCCGTTTCCTGTTTATGGCCGCACGGCACTCGTTTTGTCAAGAGCCACAATCTGATATTTCCAGGTCATTTGCGTCTGACATTAGCATTAGCATTGCATTAGCGTGACATAAAGAGGTTCAAAGGCGGCGTGGAGGCTTTGAGAGAAGTCAAAGAAATGAGGCAAAACTGTTCCTGTGCACGCTAGCTTTAGCCACGCCCCTCACATGCACTAGCTTTAGCCACGCCCCTCACACACACTAGCTTTAGCCATGCCCCTCACACACACTAGCTTTAGCCACGCCCCTCACACACACTAGCTTTAGCCACGCCCCTCACACACACTAGCTTTAGCCAAGCCCCTCACACACACTAGCTTTAGCCATGCCCCTCACACACACTAGCTTTAGCCACGCCCCTCACACACACTAGCTTTAGCCACGCCCCTCACACACACTAGCTTTAGCCACGCCCCTCACACACACTAGCTTTAGCCACGCCCCTCACACAAACTAGCTTTAACAACGCCCCTCACACACACTAGCTTTAGCCACACCCCTCACACACACTAGCTTTAGCCACGCCCCTCACACACACTAGCTTTAGCCAAGCCCCTCACACACACTAGCTTTAGCCATGCCCCTCACACACACTAGCTTTAGCCACGCCCCTCACACACACTAGCTTTAGCCACGCCCCTCACACACACTAGCTTTAGCCACGCCCCTCACACACACTAGCTTTAGCCACGCCCCTCACACAAACTAGCTTTAACAACGCCCCTCACACACACTAGCTTTAGCCACACCCCTCACACACACTAGCTTTAGCCACGCCCCTCACACACACTAGCTTTAGCCACACCCCTCACACACACTAGCTTTAGCCACACCCCTCACACACACTAGCTTTAGCCACGCCCCTCACACACACTAGCTTTAGCCACGCCCCTCACACACACTAGCTTTAGCCACACCCCTCACACACACTAGCTTTAGCCACGCCCCTCACACACACTAGCTTTAGCCACACCCCTCACACACACACACTGGAATTACTAAACGTGTTTTTAAGATAAGATAAGATAAGATAAGATATTCCTTTATTGTCCCACATGGGGAAATTTCATTGGTGCAATGCAGGTAGATACAGAGGTAGATCCAGAAGCACAGATCACTTATAGGAAGTCTGAAAAACACTTTCAGTAGAAGATCTCCTATAAATAAATAAAAACTCCCATAGACAAATAAATACATAAATACCATTGCATGTGATCCCGACAGTAATTGCACATGAATATGTGTCACGACAGCACATAGATTGCACATGAATTCCAACAGTAATTGCACATATGACGGAATTGCACATGGTTAGGTCAGTATTGCGAGTGTTCAGGACTAACAGTGTTTGTTATAAAGTTTGACAGCAGCAGAAGGAAAGACCTGTGAAACGTCTCCTTCACACAGCGAGGGTGGATCAGTCTCTCACTGAAGCTGCTCTCCAGAGCGGACAGAGTGTCCTGCAGGGGACAGAGTGTCCTGCAGGGGGCGACACTCATGGTCCAGCATAGATGTGAATCTAGCCAGGATCCTTCTGTCCCCCAGGATCGAGCTCATGGTTAAAAAGTGTCATTCAGATAGATTTGATTTAATATGAAAACATGACCGTATTTTCCGGAGTATAAGTCGCATCAGCCAAAAAATGCATAATAGAGAAGAAAAAAATATATATTAGTCGCACTGGAGTATATAAGTATAAGTTTAGTCGCACCCCGGCCAAAACTATGAAAAAAGGTGCGACTTATAGTCCAGAAAATACGGTAGTTTGACTGGGTTTGGGACCTGAGCGTGGATCAGGAGTTTCAGGAGGAGAACCTTTCGTAATAAAACACCTGAACAAACGTTAAATCTTATGGTGATACTTCTGTTTCTGGAGCGATAATCGCAGCGTTGAATCCGCGATGGTTTTGACCGATAACGTTTTTCTAAGAGTCGTTTCAGCTCGAGATGTAAAGCAAACACGGAGAAAATGAGTGTTTTCACATCATCAGTCACTCTGCGGTTCTCAGGAGCTCAGGAGGCCTTCAGCAGGAGGAGACGCTTCAACGGAGAGGAGACGCACCAAAAGGGTCCTGCTCCTCAGGTTCTGCTCCTGATGTTCTGCTCCTGATGTTCTGCTCCTGATGTTCTGCTCCTCAGGTTCTCCTCCTCATGTTTTCCTCCTCGGGTTCTCCTCCTCGGGTATTCCTCCACAGGTTCTGCTCCTCAGGTTCTCCTCCTCAGGATCTGCTCCTCAGGTTCTCTTCCTCAGGTTCTCCTCCTCATCTTCTCCTCCTCAGGTTCTGCTCCTCAGGTTCTCCTCCATATCTTCTCCTCCTCAGGTTCTGCTCCTCAGGTTCTCCTCCTCAGGATCTGCTCCTCAGGTTCTCTTCCTCAGGTTCTCCTCCTCATCTTCTCCTCCTCAGGTTCTGCTCCTCAGGTTCTCCTCCTCATCTTCTCCTCCTCTGCTTCTCCTCCTCAGCTTCTCCTCCTCAGGTTCTCCTCCTCAGCTTCTGCTCCTGAGGTTCTGCTCCTCAGGTTCTCCTCCTCAGGATCTGCTCCTCAGGTTCTGCTCCTCAGGTTCTCCTCCTCAGGATCTGCTCCTAAGGTTCTCTTCCTCAGGTTCTCCTCCTCAGCTTCTCCTCCTCAGGTTCTCCTCCTCAGCTTCTCCTCCTCAGCTTCTCCTCCTCAGGTTCTCCTCCTCAGCTTCTCCTCCTCAGCTTCTCCTCCTCAGGTTCTCCTCCTCAGCTTCTCCTCCTCAGGTTCTCCTCCTCAGCTTCTGCTCCTGAGGTTCTGCTCCTCAGGTTCTCCTCCTCAGGATCTGCTCCTAAGGTTCTCCTCCTCAGCTTCTCCTCCTCAGCTTCTCCTCCTCAGGTTCTCCTCCTCAGCTTCTCCTCCTCAGCTTCTCCTCCTCAGGTTCTCCTCCTCAGCTTCTCCTCCTCAGCTTCTCCTCCTCAGGTTCTCCTCCTCAGCTTCTCCTCCTCAGCTTCTCCTCCTCAGGTTCTCCTCCTCAGCTTCTCCTCCTCAGGTTCTCCTCCTCTGGTTCTCCTCCTCAGGTTCTCCTCCTCTGCTTCTCCTCCTCAGCTTCTCCTCCTCAGCTTCTCCTCCTCAGGTTCTCCTCCTCAGGATCTGCTCCTCAGGTTCTCTTCCTCAGGTTCTCCTCCTCAGCTTCTCCTCCTCAGCTTCCCCTCCTCAGCTTCTCCTCCTCAGGTTCTCCTCCTCAGCTTCTCCTCCTCAGGTTCTCCTCCTCAGCTTCTCCTCCTCAGGTTCTCCTCCTCAGCTTCTCCTCCTCAGGTTCTCCTCCTCAGGTTCTCCTCCTCTGGTTCTCCTCCTCAGGTCGTGAACATGTCGTGTAGATAAACAGAAGTGGTTGACACAAACACAGAGTAGAATAACTTGTGGTGGAGGATTTGTTCGTTCAGAAAACACGGCGAGGGAAACGGCGAGGGGAAACGTGCAGATCCTTCACTAAATATTTGTGTTAAGTTGAGCGTTGAGTGAAGTTGCAGTTTTCTCGCGTCGTCTCCTTCCTCCGTTGGAGTTGCGGGTTTCGTCTTTGCGCTGGAGTGCGATAAACATGTGCCCGGGTGGTCTCACCTTGGCGCTGCAGCTGAAGCGCGCTCGCTAAGTCTCTGAAATGCAAACTGCGGCGGAGACGAGTGGATATTTACTCTGGACTTGTTGACGGCGACGACGTGACGACGTGTTTGAGGTGATGAACCCGCTGTGTTCCCGCCGCGTTAGCAACGGCGCTACGAGCTACGCGCTAACGTTTATTTATGCAGCGTGATTCATAAGCAAAGTCATTCAACGAGTTTCACCAGACAAAGAATGCATTGAAACCAGCACCAGCAGGAGGCCGGTCCATGTTTAGTCCTGACTCTGGCACCAACAGGAGGCCGGTCCATGTTTAGTCCTGACTCTGGCACCAGCAGGAGGCCGGTCCATGTTTAGTCCTGACTCTGGCACCAGCAGGAGGCCGGTCCATGTTTAGTCCTGACTCTGGCACCAGCAGGAGGCCGGTCCATGTTTAGTCCTGACTCTGGCACCAGCAGGAGGCCGGTCCATGTTTAGTCCTGACTCTGGCACCAGCAGGAGGCCGGTCCATGTTTAGTCCTGACTCTGGCACCAGCAGGAGGCCGGTCCATGTTTAGTCCTGACTCTGGCACCAGCAGGAGGCCGGTCCATGTTTAGTCCTGACTCTGGCACCAGCAGGAGGCCGGTCCATGTTTAGTCCTGACTCTGGCACCAGCAGGAGGCCGGTCCATGTTTAGTCCTGACTCTGGCACCAGCAGGAGGCCGGTCCATGTTTAGTCCTGACTCTGGCACCAGCAGGAGGCCGGTCCATGTTTAGTCCTGACTCTGGCAACAGCAGGAGGCCGGTCCATGTTTAGTCCTGACTCTGGCACCAACAGGAGGCCGGTCCATGTTTAGTCCTGACTCTGGCACCAGCAGGAGGCCGGTCCATGTTTAGTCCTGACTCTGGCACCAGCAGGAGGCCGGTCCATGTTTAGTCCTGACTCTGGCACCAGCAGGAGGCCGGTCCATGTTTAGTCCTGACTCTGGCACCAGCAGGAGGCCGGTCCATGTTTAGTCCTGACTCTGGCACCAGCAGGAGGCCGGTCCATGTTTAGTCCTGACTCTGGCACCAGCAGGAGGCCGGTCCATGTTTAGTCCTGACTCTGGCACCAGCAGGAGGCCGGTCCATGTTTAGTCCTGACTCTGGCACCAGCAGGAGGCCGGTCCATGTTTAGTCCTGACTCTGGCACCAGCAGGAGGCCGGTCCATGTTTAGTCCTGACTCTGGCACCAGCAGGAGGCCGGTCCATGTTTAGTCCTGACTCTGGCACCAACAGGAGGCCGGTCCATGTTTAGTCCTGACTCTGGCACCAGCAGGAGGCCGGTCCATGTTTAGTCCTGACTCTGGCACCAGCAGGAGGCCGGTCCATGTTTAGTCCTGACTCTGGCACCAGCAGGAGGCCGGTCCATGTTTAGTCCTGACTCTGGCACCAGCAGGAGGCCGGTCCATGTTTAGTCCTGACTCTGGCACCAGCAGGAGGCCGGTCCATGTTTAGTCCTGACTCTGGCACCAGCAGGAGGCCGGTCCATGTTTAGTCCTGACTCTGGCACCAGCAGGAGGCCGGTCCATGTTTAGTCCTGACTCTGGCACCAGCAGGAGGCCGGTCCATGTTTAGTCCTGACTCTGGCACCAACAGGAGGCCGGTCCATGTTTAGTCCTGACTCTGGCACCAGCAGGAGGCCGGTCCATGTTTAGTCCTGACTCTGGCACCAGCAGGAGGCCGGTCCATGTTTAGTCCTGACTCTGGCACCAGCACGAGGCCGGTCCATGTTTAGTCCTGACTCTGGCACCAGCAGGAGGCCGGTCCATGTTTAGTCCTGACTCTGGCACCAGCAGGAGGCCGGTCCATGTTTAGTCCTGACTCTGGCACCAGCAGGAGGCCGGTCCATGTTTAGTCCTGACTCTGGCACCAGCAGGAGGCCGGTCCATGTTTAGTCCTGACTCTGGCACCAGCAGGAGGCCGGTCCATGTTTAGTCCTGACTCTGGCACCAGCAGGAGGCCGGTCCATGTTTAGTCCTGACTCTGGCACCAGCAGGAGGCCGGTCCATGTTTAGTCCTGACTCTGGCACCAGCAGGAGGCCGGTCCATGTTTAGTCCTGACTCTGGCACCAGCAGGAGGCCGGTCCATGTTTAGTCCTGACTCTGGCACCAGCAGGAGGCCGGTCCATGTTTAGTCCTGACTCTGGCACCAGCAGGAGGCCGGTCCATGTTTAGTCCTGACTCTGGCACCAGCAGGAGGCCGGTCCATGTTTAGTCCTGACTCTGGCACCAACAGGAGGCCGGTCCATGTTTAGTCCTGACTCTGGCACCAGCAGGAGGTCAGTCCATGTTTAGTCCTGACTCTGGCACTAGCAGGAGGACGGTCCATGTTTAGTCCTGACTCTGGCACCAGCAGGAGGCCGTGGCAGAGTGGTTATCTTCTTCTCCATCACAGCTCTGGTCTCGCGGGGGCGGAGCAAAGCGTTAGCGTTAGCGGTGACGCGAGGCTCCAGGACGTCTGGCTCCCATTGACTCCAGGGCCGTTCCAAATCAAAAAGTCAATAACGCGTTTTTGCATTTCTCCCTCGTTTCCTTGTGTTGGTCAATAACGGTGAAGAGGACGAGAAACTGGAGAGACTGGACGAGCGACTGGACGAGCGACTGGACGAGTGACTGGACGAGCGACTGGACGAGCGACTGGACGAGCGACTGGACGAGCGACTGGACGAGCAAATGGACGAGCGACTGGACGAGCGACTGGACGAGCGACTGGACGAGCGACTGGACGAGCGACTGGACGAGCGCATGAGACACTGTCACCGTGGAGATGACATAACAGTTTCATCATAATGTTTTCATATAAAAAAATTGTAAGTTTAAACGTCGCTGGATTTTGTGACATTTTCAATTCTAAAAATTTACAGAGAGATTTTGCATATTTTATTCAGTTTTTGAGTAAACATTTTCATTTATATTTATTTATTTCACTCTAAACTTTGGAGTTAAAACTTAAATAAATCAGGCTTAAGATTCCAACAAATCCATGGGAAAAGGCACGGCTAACGCTAACGCTACAGCTAACGCTACAGCTAACGCTGCAGCTAACGCTACCACACAGTTAATGCTAAAGCTAATGCTACCGCACAGCTAATGCTGCGTAATGCTGAAAACAAGCCTGAAACAGAACAAACGATCGCAACAAGGATGAATTAAAAGGCTCTTGTCATTTCTAAATACGTCTTTATCAGAACCGCCATTTCAGAAATAAAGTAGTAAGTAAATAAATCATACATTTCGAGCCTTAAAACCCTAGAGGAGCGTAAACAGATCTGTGCCGTTTGCAGTGGCTCTGGTCTCGTGTTGACATCGGCCGTACAGTAAAACAAAATGATTTCAACCCACTTCTCTCTCCCTTTTGTCCCAAACTTTAACCCGTTTAGGAAGCACTTTCCCCCTCCTCCCCCGCCCCGCCTCCCCCACCCACGCCCGCCCTCCCCTGCCCCGCCCGCCGCCGCGCTCCGTAAGTGAACAAGAGCGTCTTTGATTTAAACATGTCTGCAGAGGAGGGCCGCCGCTGCAATGGGGTCAGTGGAAGCCCCTAATGGCCTTAGCATCGACTCTCCCCCGAGCCGTCGTCCGGTTAGCTCCTGCGCGCTAACTTCATTTGGACGCCGCTCTTTAACCCCTCCTCTTTGCTCTCCCCTCATTAGATTAGGCCGTGTAGACTCCCGGACGTTGGCGTGCTCGATTCGACCCCCCCGCCGCCCGCTTTTAATGCAACGCAAAATTCGTTACTGATCACATTACGTCAGGAGAGAGCCGCGCGCAAGAGGGTCCGTCTGCCGCGGGGTGGGGGTGGGGGTGGGGGTGGGGGGGTGGGGGGGGGGGGCGAGGCGGTGCGCTTTCGGGGAGGCTAAAGCTAATTGAATCCTACGGCACTTCGGCCCTCGGCTCGTGTCCAGCGGCCGGAGCGAGGACGAGGCCCGGGGGGCATGAGGAGCCCGGGGGGGACGAGCACGGGGGGGACGAGCACGGGGGGGACGAGGAGCCCTGGGGGGACGAGCCCGGGGGGGACGCCGTGCGACAAGTGTCTGAGTGTCGTCGTGCGGGAAGTATTCAGACGAGAAAGAGCGATGATGTCGTGTAGTTTCTCTCTCTCTTAAAGGCCTGTTTGTTTGTTTGTTTGTTTGTTTGTTTGTTTGTTAGCGAGACGGTACACTAGATTTTAAAGTACAAATACAGCTGTCAAAAAACTGTAAGATATTCTCGTGATCAATACAATGTGGTATTATCTCTGTTGTTTTGATGGTTTATAACATTATCTCTGATCCAAAACACATCTGTAGTTTAATTAAAAGTCTTTAGCTTCATTAGCACAAGCTGTTAACGAGCTCCTCTTCTCTGCTGTGTCTTTGAGCCTCATAAAAAAACACTAAACCCGTTTCACATTTCTCAGATGTCTGACTCCAAACTCAGATCTCCCGAGCTGAGTTTGAGTCCAAACATCGTCCCCGGATTCGTCCTGAGTAACCGTGTGTTTACTTCAGCGTGTCGGGGGAAGCTAGGTTGAGTGAGTTCCCTCTGCTGCCAGCAGGTGGAGCGATAACATCAAATCTTGACGTGGAGCGACACGAGACGACGAAGTGAACGTTCAAGAGCAACGAAACACATAACGCAGAATGTGTCTTTTATACGATGAATATTTGTAGTTTATTCATTTGCACCTCCTCCTGCTTGTGTTTGCATGTCCCGTGTCCCTGTGTCCCGTGTTCCCGTGTCCCTTGTTCCTCTGTCCCCGTGTCCCAGTCATGCTTGTGTCCCCATGTTCCTGTGTCCCCGTGTTCTAGTGTCCCCATGTCCCGTGTTCCCATGTCCCGTGTCCCTGTGTCCCAGTGTTCCCTTGTCTCGTGTCCCCGTGTTCCTCTGACCTGTGGCAGAGCCGGTGATGTCCCGTGACGGCGACTCGGACATGGCGTCGGCGAGCCGCTCCCTCAGACCCTCGTCGGTGGCGTCGGCTGAGCCCAGATTGTGTCGTGGAACGCCGAAGCTCTCGGGCCAACTGCCGCACACCTCCAGGAGCGTCACGCCGCGGCCCTCGTAAGCACCTACGGATCAAACGCAGGCACGGGTCAAGTGTGAGGTTAGAGGGTCAAGTGCGGGGTCAGAGGGTCAAGAGTGAGGTCAGAGGTGAGGTCAAGATGAATTTTTGGAACTTGATCTGTGGTTAGCCCTGGTTTAGACCTGGTTTAGTCCTGGTTTAGTCCTGGTTTACTCCTGGTTTAGTCCTGGTTTAGTCCTGGTTTAGTCCTGGTTTACTCCTGGTTTAGTCCTGGTTTACTCCTGGTTTAGTCCTGGTTTAGTCCTGGTTTAGCCCTGGTTTAGTCCTGGTTTAGTCCTGGTTTAGTCCTGGTTTAGTCCTGGTTTAGCCTTGGTTTAGTCCTGGTTTAGCCCTGGTTTAGTCCTGGTTTAGTCCTGGTTTAGACCTGGTTTAGTCCTGGTTTAGTCCTGGTTTACTCCTGGTTTAGTCCTGGTTTAGTCCTGGTTTACTCCTGGTTTAGTCCTGGTTTAGTCCTGGTTTAGCACTGGTCTAGTCCTGGTTTAGTCCTGGTTTAGCCCTGGTTTAGTCCTGGTTTAGTCCTGGTTTAGTCCTGGTCTAGACCTGGTTTAGTCAAAGTTAAGCAACACTTAATCAACAAGATAAATTGCTGCACAGTAAAAAAAAAAAAAGTAAGAAAAGTTTGAAGTATTTATACTAGTATTCAAATACAAATACAAAGTACAAGTACACTGCAGAAGTACTTCAGAGCTGCCGATCATTTAGAGGCAGAAGAAGAACCTTTTGTGCTGTTTCCGTCACTCTTTTGCGACACTTTAAAATGAGAAAAAGCTGAGCCTGTGACCCCCTTAAAAACTTTAAAGCTACACAAACACGTCGCTAGTTAGCCATTTCTCCATTAGCGCTAATAGACTGCTCACTTAGCCTCCGCCAGCTGCTTTTACTCCGCTTTAACTGTTAATTTACGACGTGTTTGCCGTTCACACACAAACCATTACAACCTGTTCAGAGTGACCCGGCCGCGCCACTAAAACCCAATTGGATTAGCACCGCGCGGCGTCAGGGGCATTAGCGTTAGCGCTTTTACTGCTAGCGTAGCCCAGTAACAAGAGCATGAGATGACTCTGTTTAGCCCTAAAAACAGGCGTTAAAATAAAGTCGGGACACATGTTCGAGAGTCTATTACGGCAACGAAATGGCAGCGCGTTTAAGCAGTAATTATCCTGGGAAAGTAGGAGTGTAAATGACGTCCAGGTCGCGCTGCAGAGCGGGACAAACCGAGTTCACACGTTCAGTTAGCGCGTGATGGTCGTTAGTTACCGGACACATGTGGCATCGTTTTCCAATTATTGAACTATTTATTTAACTTCATAATGTGTAAAATAAACACCTGTCCTAGTTTAGTCCTGTTCAGTCCTGGTTTAGACCTGGTTTAGGCCTGTTTAGACCTGGTTTATTCCTGTTTAGTCCAGTTTAGTCCTGGTTTAGTCCTAGTTTAGTCCTGTTTAGACCTGGTTTATTCCTGTTTAGTCCAGTTTAGTCCTGGTTTAGTCCTAGTTTAGTCCTGTTTAGACCTGGTTTAGTCCTGTTTAGACCTGGTTTAGTCCTGTTTAGTCCTGGTTTATTCCTGTTTAGTCCAGTTTAGTCCTGGTTTAGTCCTAGTTTAGTCCTGTTTAGACCTGGTTTATTCCTGTTTAGTCCAGTTTAGTCCTGGTTTAGTCCTAGTTTAGTCCTGTTTAGACCTGGTTTAGTCCTAGTTTAGTCCTGTTTAGACCTGGTTTAGTCCTGTTTAGTCCAGTTTAGTCCTGGTTTAGTCCTAGTTTAGTCCTGTTTAGACCTGGTTTAGTCCTGTTTAGACCTGGTTTAGTCCTGTTTAGTCCTGGTTTAGTCCTGTTTAGTCCTGGTTTAGTCCAGTTTAGTCCTGGTTTAGTCCTGGTTTAGACCTGGTTTAGACCTGGTTTAGTCCTGTTTAGTCCTGGTTTAGTCCTGTTTAGTCCTAGTTTAGTCCTGGTTTAGTCCAAGTTTAGACCTGGTTTAGACCTGGTTTAGTCCAGGTTTAGTTCATGTGTAAAATAAACAGACACTTCCTCTGCGTTGGGTGGAAGATAAATGCCGGCGGCTACATTCATGCTAGCACCTCTGCGGTTATAAATGCACCGTCATGCTAATGTCGCTAACGTCTACGCGGAGCTAATCAGAAGCAAAACGTGGCTCTTCAGCTTCGTTTTATGAGCGGTAAATGTAATAACGACGTCCGGATCGATGAATTAACCTAAATAAAGCTGCATTTGGCTGATTTTCTTTATTTTTATCACATAATTGTGGTAAAAAACTGTAATAAACTGATTTCCTGTTACGGACGCCATTTTGAAGACGTTCCACAATCGGAACAGATTCTGTGACTTCCTGAGTTTATCAAACGCATTTAAAGAAGAGAAAAACTCAAAGGCTAAAGACTTTTAGACTCTTTATTATTCCAGTTTGTCCACCACGAGATAAAAGAACTCTCAGGACGTGTCGGACTTAAAAATAAAACTGTGAGCGTTTTATTTCCAGTCAAATCACTCGAATCATCCAAAAACACAAATACAAATGTTACACTAATGAAACAAATACATCAAATATATGACTTTTAAATGGTTCAAGTGCCTCTTACGTTTGAAGCTTTTAAGATAAGATAGGCCTTTATTTGTCCCACAATGGGGAAATTTCGATGTTGCAACGTCAGTAAATACAGAAGTAAAGAACGGATAACTTAAAACTAAAAAAAACAAAACATTCTTATAGACAAAACCTCTCATATTCTTAATAAGGAATAGAGAGGACAATAAATAAATAATAATAATAATAAAATTAAAAATTAAAAAATACAAATACAAATAATAATAAAAATTAAGATAACATAAGACAAAAATAATAATAATAATAATGTGGCATATTTTATTTTATTTTAGAGTTGACTTACATGGATAAAAAAAGGCGGGGCTTTTGGAGTTTTGGTCACGTGTCCGACATGAAACATGATTCAATTCTAGTAAATGTTTTGTTTTGAATGACTCTGAAACCAATAGAAATGTGGCACAGGCATGAATGACCTCTGACCCTTTAGAATCCACAAGTCTAAAACAATCGGACGACTTTACAGACGTTTAAGTGACAGATCCGACCAAACGTGCCGGACTGAAGAGGCCTCGGGACCTCAGAACCTCAGGGCCACAGAACCTCATAACCTTGGGACCTCAGAACCTCAGGGCCACAGAACCTCATAACCTTGGGACCTCAGAACCTCAGGGACCCAGAACCTCATAACCTTGGGACCTCAGAACCTCAGGGCCACAGAACCTCATAACCTTGGGACCTCAGAACCTCAGGGACCCAGAACCTCATAACCTTGGGACCTCAGAAACTCAGGGACCCAGAACCTCATAACCTTGGGACCTCAGAACCTCAGGGACCCAGAACCTCATAACCTTGGGACCTCAGAACCTCAGGGCCACAGAACCTCATAACCTTGGGACCTCAGAACCTCAGGGACCCAGAACCTCATAACCTTGGGACCTCAGAACCTCATAACCTCAGACTCTCAAGACCTCAGGCTCTCAGGATCCCGGGACCTCAGTCTCTCAGGACCTCAGACTCTCAGGACCCCGGGACCTCAGACTCTCAGGACCTCAGACTCTCAGGACCCCGGGACCTCAGACTCTCGGGACCTCAGACTCTCAGGACTCCGGGACCTCAGACTCTCAGGACCCCGGGAACTCAGACTCTCAGGACCTAAGACTCTCAGGACCCCGGGACCTCAGACTCTCAGGGCCTAAGACTCTCAGGACCCCGGGACCTCAGACTCTCAGGACCTAAGACTCTCAGGACCCCGGGACCTCAGACTCTCAGGGCCTAAGACTCTCAGGACCCCGGGACCTCAGACTCTCAGGACCTAAGACTCTCAGGACCCCGGGACCTCAGACTCTCAGGACCTCAGACTCTCAGGACCCCGGGGCCTCACAGCGATGGACTGCAGTCGGCACGTGTCTGGTTCGCTCTGTTTTACGGCCTGTTTCGCCTCTGGGACGAATAAAGTTTTACTGCACCTGACCCGACAATAAAATTAGCATTAGCACGGGATTAGCAGCGCGGCGCTCTGCAGCTGTTTCACGTGTTTAACCGACTTCGGCAGCGAAAGCCTCTGCGACGGCCGCGAGCCCAGTTCACTTTGTACTACGAAAACTGCAATACTCAGAGGTGACAGTACTCGGCTACAGAAGTAGTTTCAAGTAGTCAGTATTTTCTGAGAGTAGTTTTCAGATACTTATACTCTCACTTCAGTCACACAAAAGCTTCACGTCACCTTCAGATATCTTTAAGTTTTTCTCATTTTTGTGCCTTTCCATCAAAAACACCAGATTCTGTGCATTATTTAGAGTTTTAAACTAAATTAACTTTATAATTATAATTTATAATTAAATTTATAATTATTATAAATTTATAATTATAATAATTATAAATAACATGCAACATTCAGACATTTACTGAAACAATTACTTTTACTTAATGGATGTATAATTAATGGATGAATAGAGGTTTTTAATGTCTTTAAAATCATTTGAGTCCATATCATATTTAATCAATAGAAAAATCGGATCATCGTGGGGAACTTTGTAGACAATCCTATTTTTGTTTGTCTTATAGATATAATATACAGAATCATTCATAATGTAGCGTATGAAAAGGGATGGCCCTAATACTGACCCTTGTAGAACCCCATCCCCTCTTCAACCAGTTTAAATGCTTTTAAAGTTGGCGTTACAGAAGAAAGCACGTTCAAGGAGATAAAGGGCCCCGGCAGGAGCAGATGCCCCGGCAGGAGCAGATGCCACTACAGCGCGTCGTATCAGAGTGTTTTATTGTACCAGGCCAGAGCTGATAAACTGTGTCTAACCTCCAGCTCTTATCTGAGGAGGACGCTTTGATGTCCGGACTCATGGGCTGATGGGCCGAGGAGAGAGAGACTACTGTGTGGGAGTCTGCTCCCTGTCATCACAGGAGGGAGGGGGAGGAGAGGAGGGAGAGAGGGGGAGGAGAGGAGGGAGAGAGGGGGAGGAGAGGAGGGAGAGAGGGGGAGGAGAGAGGAGGGAGAGAGGGGGAGGAGAGGAGGGAGAGAGGGGGAGGAGAGGAGGGAGAGAGGGGGAGGAGAGGAGGGAGAGAGGGGGAGGAGAGAGGAGGGAGAGAGGGGGAGGAGAGGAGGGAGAGAGGGGGAGGAGAGGAGGGAGAGAGGGGGAGGAGAGGAGGGAGAGAGGGGGAGGAGAGAGGAGGGAGGAGGGAGAGAGGAGAGAGGAGGGAGAGAGGAGAGAGGAGGGAGGAGGGAGAGAGGAGGGAGGAGAGAGGGGGAGGAGAGAGGGGGAGGAGAGGAGGGAGGGAGGGGGAGGAGAGGAGGGAGGGAGGGGGAGGAGAGGAGGGAGAGAGGGGGAGGAGAGAGGGGGAGAGAGGAGGGAGGAGGGAGAGAGGAGGGAGAGAGGAGAGAGGAGGGAGAGAGGAGAGAGGAGGGAGAGAGGAGAGAGGAGGGAGGAGAGAGGGGGAGGAGAGAGGGGGAGGAGAGGAGGGAGGGAGGGGGAGGAGAGGAGGGAGAGAGGGGGAGGAGAGAGGGGGAGAGAGGAGAGAGGAGGGAGGAGGGAGAGAGGAGGGAGGAGGGAGAGAGGAGGGAGGAGAGAGGGGGAGGAGAGAGGGGGAGGAGAGGAGGGAGGGAGGGGGAGGAGAGGAGGGAGAGAGGGGGAGGAGAGAGGGGGAGAGAGGAGAGAGGAGGGAGGAGGGAGAGAGGAGGGAGAGAGGAGAGAGGAGGGAGGAGGGAGAGAGGAGGAAGGAGAGAGGGGGAGGAGAGAGGGGGAGGAGAGGAGGGAGAGAGGGGGAGGAGAGGAGGGAGGGAGGGGGAGGAGAGGAGGGAGAGAGGGGGAGGAGAGAGGGGGAGAGAGGAGGGAGGGAGGGAGAGAGGAGAGAGGAGGGAGAGAGGAGAGAGGAGGGAGAGAGGAGAGAGGAGGGAGAGAGGAGAGAGGAGGGAGGAGAGAGGGGGAGGAGAGAGGGGGAGGAGAGGAGGGAGGGAGGGGGAGGAGAGGAGGGAGAGAGGGGGAGGAGAGAGGGGGAGAGAGGAGAGAGGAGGGAGGAGGGAGAGAGGAGGGAGGAGGGAGAGAGGAGGGAGGGAGGGGGAGGAGAGAGGGGGAGAGAGGGGGAGGAGAGAGGAGAGAGGAGGGAGGAGAGAGGGGGAGGAGAGAGGGGGAGAGGAGAGAGGGGGAGGAGAGGGGGAGGAGAGGAGGGAGAGAGGGGGAGGAGAGAGGGGGAGAGAGGAGAGAGGAGGGAGGGGGAGGAGAGAGGGGGAGGAGAGGAGGGAGGGAGGGGGAGGAGAGGAGGGAGGGAGGGGGAGGAGAGGAGGGAGAGAGAGGGAGGAGAGAGGGGGAGAGAGAGAGAGGAGGGAGAGAGGAGGGAGGAGGGAGAGAGGAGGGAGGAGAGAGGGGGAGGAGAGGAGGGAGGGAGGGGGAGGAGAGGAGGGAGAGAGGGGGAGGAGAGAGGGGGAGAGAGGAGGGAGGAGGGAGAGAGGAGGGAGAGAGGAGCGAGGGGGAGGAGAGAGGGAGAGAGAGGGGGAGGAGAGAGGAGGGAGAGAGGAGAGAGGAGGGAGGAGAGAGGGGGAGAGAGGAGAGAGGAGGGAGGAGAGAGGGGGAGGAGAGAGGGGGAGGAGAGGAGGGAGGGAGGGGGAGGAGAGGAGGGAGGGAGGGGGAGGAGAGAGGGGGAGAGAGGAGAGAGGAGGGAGGAGGGAGAGAGGAGGGAGAGAGGAGAGAGGAGGGAGGAGGGAGAGCGGAGGGAGGAGAGAGGGGGAGGAGAGAGGGGGAGGAGAGGAGGGAGGGAGGGGGAGGAGAGGAGGGAGGGAGGGGGAGGAGAGGAGGGAGAGAGGGGGAGGAGAGAGGGGGAGAGAGGAGGGAGGAGGGAGAGAGGAGAGAGGAGGGAGAGAGGAGAGAGGAGGGAGAGAGGAGAGAGGAGGGAGGAGAGAGGGGGAGGAGAGAGGGGGAGGAGAGGAGGGAGGGAGGGGGAGGAGAGGAGGGAGAGAGGGGGAGGAGAGAGGGGGAGAGAGGAGAGAGGAGGGAGGAGGGAGAGAGGAGGGAGGAGGGAGGAGGGAGAGAGGAGGGAGGGAGGGGGAGGAGAGGAGGGAGAGAGGAGAGAGGAGGGAGGAGAGAGGGGGAGAGAGGGGGAGAGAGGAGAGAGGAGGGAGGAGAGAGGGGGATGAGAGAGGGGGAGAGGAGAGAGGGGGAGGAGAGAGGGGGAGAGGAGAGAGGGGGAGGAGAGAGGGGGAGAGAGGGGGAGGAGAGAGGAGAGAGGAGGGAGAGAGGGGGAGGAGAGGAGGGAGAGAGGGGGAGGAGAGAGGGGGAGATAGGAGGGAGGAGGGAGAGAGGAGGGAGAGAGGAGCGAGGGGGAGGAGAGAGAGAGAGGAGGGAGAGAGGAGAGAGGAGGGAGGAGGGAGAGAGGAGGGAGGAGAGAGGGGGAGGAGAGGAGGGAGGGAGGGGGAGGAGAGGAGGGAGGGAGGGGGAGGAGAGGAGGGAGAGAGGGGGAGGAGAGAGGGGGAGAGAGGAGGGAGGAGGGAGAGAGGAGGGAGAGAGGGGGAGGAGAGAGGGGGAAGAGAGAGGGGGAGAGAGGGGGAGGAGAGAGGAGGGAGAGAGGAGAGAGGAGGGAGGAGAGAGGGGGAGGAGAGAGGGGGAGAGAGGGGGAGGAGAGAGGAGGGAGAGAGGAGAGAGGAGGGAGGAGAGAGGGGGAGAGAGGAGAGAGGAGGGAGAGAGGAGAGAGGAGGGAGGAGAGAGGGGGAGGAGAGAGGGGGAGGAGAGGAGGGAGAGAGGGGGAGGAGAGAGGGGGAGAGAGGAGAGAGGAGGGAGGAGGGAGAGAGGAGGGAGGAGGGAGAGAGGAGGGAGGAGGGAGAGAGGAGAGAGGAGGGAGGAGAGAGGGGGAGGAGAGAGGGGGAGAGGGCAATAAAAAATCTTGATTTCTATATTTTACTCACA
>NW_027315724.1:36658649-36692354 GCF_026437365.1 Eucyclogobius newberryi
GTCGCCGCCAATGAAATCTCGGGTTTTACCGCCGTTAAAAATGTGAAAACTGAGCTGCTTCATCTGTTTACAGCGGTTCAGTCGAAACACAGACACGTACAACGGCACGACGCACACTGATGACATCACAGAGGGAGAAAGCTCTACTTCCTGGTTTTCTCAAAAACATTACCGTATTTTCCGAAGTTGCACCAGCAAAAAAATGTATAATAGAGAAGAAAGAAGTCGCACTGGAGGATGAAATGCAGCTGCAAGTGTGAAAATGACAAATAATATCACATATAAGTAAATAAGTATGAATATAAGTCGCACCGTGGCCAAAACTATGAAAAAAGGTGCGACTTATAGTCCAGAAAATACGGTATATATATTATTTATGGACAATTAAAAATACATAGAACGTGAGCATTAAACAAAGTGCAAATACAAAATGATGATTAAAAAGTGCAGGAGGATGTGTCTTTAACTGTCCTTTTGTTCAGAAATGACTTAAAATTTGACTAATTTGATCGACTTTAGTCTAATTGGGACGTTTGTTTTGCAGTTTGTGGGCCATAGTTTTAAATTCCATGTCTTGGTTTGATTTTATACGTGTTTATTTTCCAGAAACATTAAAGTTCAGCTCTGTCCGTGCTCCAGCAGAACGGTTGGAGCTGGACGCTGGTCACTGTAGGTTTTGATGTCCCGCTGCCACATTCCATCCGCCGCCGCCGCCGGCTCATTCTTATTGACAGCGGTGAGGGGGCGGGGCCGAGGGCTAACAACGTTAGCCGCACGCGGGCTGTCGCGGCCGCTCCATCAGCCGCTCGGGGACAAAACGTCAAAATGAAATGAACGGCGGACATAAGCGGACGTGGAGCGCATTACGGGGACGCTTTTCTGCAAACAATGGACAACAAAGAGCCGCGTTCGCCAAAGTCGATGATGTAAAACACCAGGTTCAGGAGAGATTCTTTTATGGACGAGGAACGTGTCGTTCAAAGTCAAGAGCGGCGATTCACCACGAGAATCGCATCAGTTTGTTTTCCATAATGAGACTTATAATAATCATAAAGTGCTGTGTTCTGTGCCTTTCTTTACACAGCATTTTATACTGAACAACTAAACTCTACCAGTCATAAAAACAATCAAATCACGCAAAGATAAAAACAAAAACAAAAAAACAGTAAAATAAAGATAAAAAACAACAACAATAAAGATAAAAAAAAAATTTATCACGCAAAAGATGTTTTTTTTTCAAACAATAAAATAAAATCACGCAAAGATAAAAAATAATAAAAACCAATAGAATAAAATCATGCAAAGGTAAAAAAAAAAAAACAATGAAACAAAATACTGCAAAGCTTAAAACAATCAAGAACAATAAAATATGCAAAAAAGAGATAAAAAAACATAACATAAAATAATAAGAGACGCATGGATTTCTTTCTTTATATTCTAGGCATTTGTTCTTCAAGAAAAAGCTCATGAATTATTATTTTTTTAATATGTAAGAATGTTTAAAGAATGAGGTTAAAACACAGAAAAATAAGATGTTTTTTTAGAATATTTGTGACTTCAAAAAACATACTTTAAATAGTAAACTAATCAGCAATTACTTATTTTATTGAATATTGAAGGTTGAAATATGGTGAAACAGAGAATATTTAGAAATAAAGTGCAATATTGATAAAAATGAAATTTTTTTAAATTCAAATTTGACATTTAATTTGTTTAATGTAAACTATGTAGTAAAAAATGTCTTGTGTTTTAGAGTTTATACAATCCAGAAAACAACTACGACCATCAAAATGAGACTATTTCTCTACTTGAAACGGTCAATAGGAGGGGAGGAGGCGCAGGGGGCGGGGAGGAGACGCAGGGGGCGGGGAGTAGGCGCAGGGGGCGGGGAGGAGGCGCAGGGGGCGGGGAGGAGACGCAGGGGGCGGGGAGTAGGCGCAGGGGGCGGGGAGGAGACGCAGGGGGCGGAGAGGAGACGCAGGGGGGCGGGGAGGAGGCGCAGAGTGACAGCAGGTACGTCCCGTCTCCTGCACATGTGGAAGTGCAATCAGACGAGCTCTGAAGTGCAGCCAAAACCAACTGTGCACAAAGAAGAGGACGAAAGACACGAGCCAACGCAAACACACGTCCATCAGGTCTGCAACAGACGACACGACAGACAGGCCACAGACACGAGAAGAACAGGCCACAGACACGAGAAGAACGGGCCACAGACACGAGAAGAACGGGCCACAGACACGAGAAGAACAGGCCACAGACACGAGAAGAACAGGCCACAGACACGAGAAGAACAGGCCACAGACACGAGAAGAACGGGCCACAGACACGAGAAGAACGGGCCACAGACACGAGAAGAACAGGCCACAGACACGAGAAGAACGGGCCACAGACACGAGAAGAACAGGCCACAGACACGAGAAGAACGGGCCACAGACACGAGAAGAACAGGCCACAGACACGAGAAGAACAGGCCACAGACACGAGAAGAACAGGCCACAGACACGAGAAGAACAGGCCACAGACACGAGAAGAACAGGCCACAGACACAAGAAGAACAGGCCACAGACACGAGAAGAACAGGCCACAGACACGAGAAGAACAGGCCACAGACACGAGAAGAACAGGCCACAGACACGAGAAGAACAGGCCACAGACACGAGAAGAACAGGCCACAGACACGAGAAGAACAGGCCACAGACACGAGAAGAACAGGCCACAGACACGAGAAGAACAGGCCACAGACACGAGAAGAACAGGACACAGACACGAGAAGAACAGGCCACAGACACGAGAAGAACGGGCCACAGACACGAGAAGAACAGGCCACAGACACGAGAAGAACAGGCCACAGACACGAGAAGAACAGGCCACAGACACGAGAAGAACAGGCCACAGACACGAGAAGAACGGGCCACAGACACGAGAAGAACGGGCCACAGACACGAGAAGAACAGGCCACAGACACGAGAAGAACAGGCCACAGACACGAGAAGAACAGGCCACAGACACGAGAAGAACGGGCCACAGACACGAGAAGAACGGGCCACAGACACGAGAAGAACAGGCCACAGACACGAGAAGAACGGGCCACAGACACGAGAAGAACAGGCCACAGACACGAGAAGAACGGGCCACAGACACGAGAAGAACAGGCCACAGACACGAGAAGAACAGGCCACAGACACGAGAAGAACAGGCCACAGACACGAGAAGAACAGGCCACAGACACGAGAAGAACAGGCCACAGACACGAGAAGAACAGGCCACAGACACGAGAAGAACGGGCCACAGACACGAGAAGAACAGGCCACAGACACGAGAAGAACAGGCCACAGACACGAGAAGAACAGGCCACAGACACGAGAAGAACAGGCCACAGACACGAGAAGAACAGGCCACAGACACGAGAAGAACAGGCCACAGACACGAGAAGAACAGGCCACAGACACGAGAAGAACAGGCCACAGACACGAGAAGAACAGGCCACAGACACGAGAAGAACAGGCCACAGACACGAGAAGAACAGGCCACAGACACGAGAAGAACAGGCCACAGACACGAGAAGAACAGGCCACAGACACGAGAAGAACAGGCCACAGACACGAGAAGAACGGGCCACAGACACGAGAAGAACAGGCCACAGACACGAGAAGAACAGGCCACAGACACGAGAAGAACAGGCCACAGACACGAGAAGAACAGGCCACAGACACGAGAAGAACAGGCCACAGACACGAGAAGAACAGGCCACAGACACGAGAAGAACGGGCCACAGACACGAGAAGAACGGGCCACAGACACGAGAAGAACAGGCCACAGACACGAGAAGAACGGGCCACAGACACGAGAAGAACGGGCCACAGACACGAGAAGAACGGGCCACAGACACGAGAAGAACAGGCCACAGACACGAGAAGAACAGGCCACAGACACGAGAAGAACAGGCCACAGACACGAGAAGAACAGGCCACAGACACGAGAAGAACAGGCCACAGACACGAGAAGAACAGGCCACAGACACGAGAAGAACAGGCCACAGACACGAGAAGAACAGGCCACAGACACGAGAAGAACAGGCCACAGACACGAGAAGAACAGGCCACAGACACGAGAAGAACAGGCCACAGACACGAGAAGAACAGGCCACAGACACGAGAAGAACAGGCCACAGACACGAGAAGAACAGGCCACAGACACGAGAAGAACAGGCCACAGACACGAGAAGAACAGGCCACAGACACGAGAAGAACAGGACACAGACACGAGAAGAACAGGCCACAGACACGAGAAGAACGGGCCACAGACACGAGAAGAACAGGCCACAGACACGAGAAGAACAGGCCACAGACACGAGAAGAACAGGCCACAGACACGAGAAGAACAGGCCACAGACACGAGAAGAACGGGCCACAGACACGAGAAGAACGGGCCACAGACACGAGAAGAACAGGCCACAGACACGAGAAGAACAGGCCACAGACACGAGAAGAACGGGCCACAGACACGAGAAGAACGGGCCACAGACACGAGAAGAACGGGCCACAGACACGAGAAGAACAGGCCACAGACACGAGAAGAACGGGCCACAGACACGAGAAGAACAGGCCACAGACACGAGAAGAACGGGCCACAGACACGAGAAGAACAGGCCACAGACACGAGAAGAACAGGCCACAGACACGAGAAGAACAGGCCACAGACACGAGAAGAACGGGCCACAGACACGAGAAGAACAGGCCACAGACACGAGAAGAACGGGCCACAGACACGAGAAGAACGGGCCACAGACACGAGAAGAACAGGCCACAGACACGAGAAGAACAGGCCACAGACACGAGAAGAACAGGCCACAGACACGAGAAGAACAGGCCACAGACACGAGAAGAACAGGCCACAGACACGAGAAGAACAGGCCACAGA
Source organism: Eucyclogobius newberryi (assembly GCF_026437365.1). Classification (NCBI taxonomy): domain Eukaryota; kingdom Metazoa; phylum Chordata; class Actinopteri; order Gobiiformes; family Gobiidae; genus Eucyclogobius; species Eucyclogobius newberryi. The sequence goes on from NW_027315724.1 coordinate 36,663,570, forward strand.
CACGAGAAGAACAGGCCACAGACACGAGAAGAACAGGCCACAGACACGAGAAGAACAGGCCACAGACACGAGAAGAACAGGCCACAGACACGAGAAGAACGGGCCACAGACACGAGAAGAACAGGCCACAGACACGAGAAGTCTCCGCCCACTCCAGGCAGCACAGGCCAATCAGGGCGTGCGACGGTGGATTAGGTTACAATCGGCCTTCTGTTTACAGCAGCGTCCTGAAACCGTGGTTGTTTTTAAAAAAAGACAATGGAAAAAGTCCCTCGTTTTAAAAAAGTCGCGTTCATATTTTCCATGTGTGACTCTCGTCCCCGAAACAAAAGGACAAAGACGTGTAAACAAGAAGATCGTGTTAAGGCTGAGTCACGAAGCCACATCCAAACTCTACCAGATGCAGCACAGACAACACACAACACACAGCACAGACAACACACAACACACAGCACAGACAACACACAACACACAGCACAGACAACACACAACACACAGCACAGACAACACACAACACACAGCACAGACAACACACAACACACAGCACAGACAACACACAACACACAGCACAGACAACACACAACACACAGCACAGACAACACGCAGCACACAGCACAGACAACACACAACACACAGCACAGACAACACACAACACACAGCACAGACAACACACAACACACAGCACAGACAACACACAACACACAGCACAGACAACACACAACACACAGCACAGACAACACACAACACACAGCACAGACAACACGCAGCACAGACAACACACAACACAGACAACACACAACACACAGCACAGACAAAAAAAATGTTTTTTTATGCACGTTATGTTAGTTAGCATGTTAGCGTTCCTCTGCTAGTAAAGAGTCTCGCGCACACACACACAAGACTACCCCCTAAAAGCGCACTAGCACTGAGACCCAGCTCCTGGACTCGGACCCTGGACTCAGACCCTGGACTCAGACCCTGGACTCAGACCCTGGACTCAGACCCTGGACTCAGACCCTGGACTCAGACCCTGGACTCAGCTCCTGGACTCAGCTCCTGGACTCGGACCCTGGACTCGGACCCTGGACTCAGCTCCTGGACTCAGACCCTGGACTCGGACCCTGGACTCAGCTCCTGGACTCAGCTCCTGGACTCAGACCCTGGACTCAGCTCCTGGACTCAGCTCCTGGACTCAGACCCTGGACTCAGCTCCTGGACTCAGCTCCTGGACTCGGACCCTGGACTCAGCTCCTGGACTCAGCTCCTGGACTCAGACCCTGGACTCAGCTCCTGGACTCAGCTCCTGGACTCAGACCCTGGACTCAGCTCCTGGACTCAGCTCCTGGACTCAGACCCTGGACTCAGCTCCTGGACTCAGCTCCTGGACTCGGACCCTGGACTCAGCTCCTGGACTCAGCTCCTGGACTCAGACCCTGGACTCAGCTCCTGGACTCAGCTCCTGGACTCAGACCCTGGACTCAGCTCCTGGACTCAGACCCTGGACTCAGCTCCTGGACTCAGACCCTGGACTCAGACCCTGGACTCAGCTCCTGGACTCAGCTCCTGGACTCAGACCCTGGACTCAGCTCCTGGACTCAGACCCTGGACTCAGACCCTGGACTCAGCGTTCGTTCACTCATCATTTCAAACCCAACGAGCCCCTTCCCTCCCGGGACGTCCCACAAACACGCCGCGCACGCTAACCCAGGCGCTGCTATCGCTGCTAGCATCGGCGTGACGCGAGCGCTGCCAGATCCGCGCGCACGGCCGGGCTCCGCGCACAGGAAGCGGCCGGAGCAGGAGCCGGGGAGAGGAAAGTGCCGCATGTGGTTCTGATTTGGGGAGAAGTGCAGAGATTTCCTGCGACTGGAGCCGAGTGTGTAACAGATCTAGATTTGGAAACGCGAGGAATATTGGTTAATTTGGGGAGTGTAGTGCGGCTTGTGCAGCAGAAAAGGAGAAAGTTTAGACGGAACTCGGGATTTAGTCACAAGAACGAGATGAAAGACGACTTATGTGAAATTATGTGAAACACGGAGCCAAAAGAGCTCAAAACAAAGAACTCCAGAGCCAAAAAAAGTACAAAAAAAAGACGGAAACCAGGGCTAAAACAGGCCTGAAACAGGTCTAAACTAGGTCTAAACCAGGTCCAAACCAGGTTCAAACCAGGGCTAAATAACACGAGCGATCACTGTTTCCTGTGTGTGAATGAATGTAAACGATGTTTTGATTGTTTTTGCAGTTTAAAGTCGACATTTCTGTTGATTTTCTTCTACATTCGTCGCAGGAACTGCAAAAGAAACGACGAAAGTGGCAGAAAAAAACGGATAAACTTTCCACCTACGACTCCAGCGCAGCTCCAGATTAATCCCAATCGACAGAACTATTATTATCGTGAGCGAGCCTATAATTGAGGCGGTAACACTCCGACCGAGGAAATATTTGAGGACAAGTTCAGGTCCAAACCCGGCGCCTCGCGTAGGATTACGACACACTTTGACTTTATTTAGGATTTGACTGAAAACGGTTCTTGTTTTAGTAAAGCCCAGGCACTTCTTAAAATACTCCTTTTTCTTTGCCGTCTAAAATTGCACTCAAAATCCCCGATTGAACCCAGCTCTCCCAAACCTCAAGTCTGTTTGAAGCGCGTTCCAAGCTGCAGGAGAGCGCGTCCTCACATGGGACGGGCGCTACGTCTCTGCGCCGGGCTCACAAGTGGGAGGAGGCACAATTACGCTAAACTGTATATACGCTCAAAACATCCAGTGTGTGAACCTCCTGGCACCCGGAGGAGGCCACCCAGCCCCGCCGCGACCAACAACGGTGATTGTGATTTGAGAGGTCTTCATCAGGGCGACGCACGTCCACGAGAAAAGACCATAGTTTGTGTTCGACACAAACTTTTTTACCTCGACTGTACAGACTCGAGGGCCTGTTCCGGTGAGTACAGTAAAGCACCGCATCATCTGCATTGAAAGGATCGTTTGCATTTGACGGGACAAAACAAAGACTATTAATATGAATGAAGAACACAATAGGGCCTAAGATGGAGCCCTGAGGTTATCCCCTGGACACATTCAAAAAGGAAGATTTGACACTGCAATTTGACACATTATGGTCGATCGAGAGTTACCAAAGCAGTTTAAGGCGCGGTCAGACATGTTGACTAAGGATTCTTATTCAAAGCCGAGGGTGAACAGTGTCAAAAGTCTTCCAATCGATGAAAAGAGCGACACATTTTATTTTACAGATCCAGAGCTTGAAGTAAATCGTTTTGAACCTTAAAGGTTTCAGCAAGAAACCGTCCAAATGACCTGGACTTTCTGTGGGACCGAGAAACAAGCGCGAACGAAGCTTCACAAGTGCACAAAGTGCGTCTTCTCTCACCGACGCAAACGAAAAAACAAAACAAAATAGCCGCCGCCGCTTTGGAAACTGTGAGCTCACACGACGAGGGAGGAACCAGAGCGTCGTAATGAGAGAGGAGCGAAGAACCAGTCAACAACGCCACAGTGACCTACACCAGCTTTAATCACGAGTGTGTGTGTGTGTGCCGAGTGTCCGTGTGCAGAGTGTCCGTGTGCAGAGTGTCCGTGTGCAGAGTGTCCGTGTGCAGAGTGTCCGTGTGCAGAGTGTCCGTGTGCAGAGTGTCCGTGTGCAGAGTGTCCATGTGCGTGTGCTGAGTGTCCGTGTGCAGAGTGTCCATGTGCAGAGTGTCCGTGTGCAGAGTGTCCGTGTGCAGAGTGTCCATGTGCGTGTGCTGAGTGTCCGTGTGCCGAGCGTCCATGTGCAGAGTGTCCGTGTGCAGAGTGTCCGTGTGCAGAGTGTCCGTGTGCGTGTGCAGAGTGTCCGTGTGCGTGTGTGCAGTGTGTGTGTGTGCCGAGTGTCCATGTGCGTGTGCAGAGTGTCCGTGTGCGTGTGCAGAGTGTCCATGTGCGTGTGCAGAGTGTCCGTGTGCGTGTGCAGAGTGTCCGTGTGCGTGTGCAGAGTGTCCATGTGCGTGTGCAGAGTGTCCGTGTGCGTGTGCAGAGTGTCCGTGTGCGTGTGCAGAGTGTCACGCCGCAGAGTTTACAGAATGTCGTTGGCACAGAAGTCGCTCGTGTTGACGGAGAAATAAACAGTGGCACAAAACGCTCCGGAAAAAGAACAAAGACGACTTAAAGGGACAAATAAAGGTCATTTATCTTATTTTATCTTAATGAAAGACATAAGTTCACAAAGTACAAGTACAAAGTAAGAAGTGAGGACAAAGACGAGTCCAGAAGTACTTTTACTACTCTAGAAAGTGAAGTACAGTGGACTCTCCCTTAAAGCTGCATTACGTACTTTCCTGGTGGAGACACGCCCAGAGCTCGTTTCCATGGAGATGAAAATGCTGTGTCTGTGATGTAACAAGAGCATTTGTTTTATTAGAGATTTTACTGCTTAAAAAATCAAACAAACATAAACAAAACAGGTGAGCGGGGGACGCCTCTGCACAGAGCTGACCTGTAACGTGGCCAGAAGTAGAAAGTGCAAATACTTTGGTTAAAAACATAAGGAGTGGAAGTAAAAAGTCGCCAGAAATATTAATACTCAAACTATGCAAAGTACAAATACCTGAAAAATTAACCCAAATTTACTCAAACGTGTGAGAATCATTCTAAAAACAACCACAAAAAACAATCATAACAAGTTAAACCAGGACTAAACCAGGACTAAAACTGGACTAAACCAGGACTAAAACTGGACTAAACCAGGACTAAAACTGGACTAAACCAGGACTAAAACTGGACTAAAACTGGACTAAACCAGGTCTAGACCAGGACTAAACCAGGATTAAACCAGGTCTAAACCAGGACTAAACCAGGACTAAACCAGGACTAAACCAGGACTAAACCAGGTCTAAACCAGGACTAAACCAGGACTAAACCAGGTCTAAACCAGGACTAAACCAGGACTAAACCAGGACTAAACCAGGACTAAACCAGGATTAAACCAGGACTAAACCAGGACTAAAACTGGACTAAACCAGGACTAAACCAGGACTAAACCAGGTCTAAACCAGGACTAAACCAGGACTAAACCAGGATTAAACCAGGACTAAACCAGGACTAAAACTGGACTAAACCAGGACTAAACCAGGACTAAACCAGGACTAAACCAGGACTAAAACTGGACTAAACCAGGACTAAACCAGGATTAAACCAGGTCTAAACCAGGACTAAACCAGGACTAAACCAGGTCTAAACCAGGACTAAACCAGGACTAAACCAGGATTAAACCAGGACTAAACCAGGACTAAACCAGGACTAAAACTGGACTAAAACTGGACTAAACCAGGTCTAGACCAGGACTAAACCAGGATTAAACCAGGTCTAAACCAGGACTAAACCAGGACTAAACCAGGACTAAACCAGGACTAAACCAGGTCTAAACCAGGACTAAACCAGGACTAAACCAGGATTAAACCAGGTCTAAACCAGGACTAAACCAGGACTAAACCAGGTCTAAACCAGGACTAAACCAGGACTAAACCAGGATTAAACCAGGACTAAACCAGGACTAAACCAGGTCTAAACCAGGACTAAACCAGGACTAAACCAGGATTAAACCAGGACTAAACCAGGACTAAAACTGGACTAAACCAGGACTAAACCAGGACTAAACCAGGACTAAACCAGGACTAAAACTGGACTAAACCAGGACTAAACCAGGATTAAACCAGGTCTAAACCAGGACTAAACCAGGACTAAACCAGGACTAAACCAGGTCTAAACCAGGACTAAACCAGGACTAAACCAGGATTAAACCAGGACTAAACCAGGACTAAACCAGGACTAAACCAGGATTAAACCAGAACTAAACCAGGACTAAAACTGGACTAAACCAGGACTAAACCAGGACTAAAACTGGACTAAACCAGGACTAAACCAGGATTAAACCAGGACTAAACCAGGACTAAAACTGGACTAAACCAGGACTAAACCAGGATTAAACCAGGTCTAAACCAGGACTAAACCAGGACTAAACCAGGACTAAACCAGGTCTAAACCAGGACTAAACCAGGACTAAACCAGGATTAAACCAGGTCTAAACCAGGACTAAACCAGGACTAAACCAGGACTAAACCAGGACTAAACCAGGTCTAAACCAGGACTAAACCAGGACTAAACCAGGATTAAACCAGGACTAAACCAGGACTAAAACTGGACTAAACCAGGACTAAACCAGGACTAAAACTGGACTAAACCAGGACTAAACCAGGATTAAACCAGGTCTAAACCAGGACTAAACCAGGACTAAACCAGGACTAAACCAGGACTAAACCAGGTCTAAACCAGGACTAAAACTGGACTAAACCAGGACTAAACCAGGACTAAACCAGGACTAAAACTGGACTAAACCAGGACTAAACCAGGACTAAACCAGGACTAAACCAGGACTAAAACTGGACTAAACCAGGACTAAACCAGGACTAAACCAGGACTAAACCAGGACTAAAACTGGACTAAACCAGGACTAAACCAGGATTAAACCAGGTCTAAACCAGGACTAAACCAGGACTAAACCAGGACTAAACCAGGTCTAAACCAGGACTAAACCAGGACTAAACCAGGATTAAACCAGGTCTAAACCAGGACTAAACCAGGACTAAACCAGGACTAAACCAGGACTAAACCAGGTCTAAACCAGGACTAAAACTGGACTAAACCAGGACTAAACCAGGACTAAACCAGGACTAAAATTGGACTAAACCAGGTCTAAACCAGGACTAAACCAGGATTAAAATTGGACTAAACCAGGACTAAACCAGGACTAAAATTGGACTAAACCAGGTCTAAACCAGGACTAAAACTGGACTAAACCAGGATTAAAATTGGACTAAACCAGGACTAAACCAGGACTAAACCAGGACTAAAACTGGACTAAACCAGGACTAAACCAGGACTAAACCAGGACTAAAACTGGACTAAACCAGGATAAAAATTGGACTAAACCAGGACTAAACCAGGACTAAAGCAGGATTAAAATTGGACTAAACCAGGACTAAACCAGGACTGAACCAGGACTAAACCAGGACTAAAACTGGACTAAACCAGGCCTAAACCAGGACTAAACCAGGTCTAAACCAGGTCTAAACCAGGACTAAACCAGGACTAAACCAGGTCTAAACCAGGACTAAACCAGGACTAAACCAGGACTAAACCAGGACTAAACCAGGACTAAACCAGGACTAAAACTGGACTAAAACTGGACTAAACCAGGACTAAACCAGGACTAAACCAGGACTAAAACTGGACTAAACCAGGACTAAACCAGGACTAAACCAGGACTAAACCAGGACTAAACCAGGACTAAACCAGGACTAAACCAGGACTAAACCAGGACTAAAACTGGACTAAACCAGGACTAAACCAGGACTAAAATTGGACTAAACCAGGTCTAAACCAGGACTAAACCAGGATTAAAATTGGACTAAACCAGGACTAAACCAGGACTAAAATTGGACTAAACCAGGTCTAAACCAGGACTAAAACTGGACTAAACCAGGATTAAAATTGGACTAAACCAGGACTAAACCAGGACTAAACCAGGACTAAAACTGGACTAAACCAGGACTAAACCAGGACTAAACCAGGACTAAAACTGGACTAAACCAGGATTAAAATTGGACTAAACCAGGACTAAACCAGGACTAAAGCAGGATTAAAATTGGACTAAACCAGGACTAAACCAGGACTGAACCAGGACTAAAACTGGACTAAACCAGGCCTAAACCAGGACTAAACCAGGTCTAAACCAGGTCTAAACCAGGACTAAACCAGGACTAAACCAGGTCTAAACCAGGACTAAACCAGGACTAAACCAGGACTAAACCAGGACTGAACCAGGTCTAAACCAGGACTAAACCAGGACTAAACCAGGTCTAAACCAGGACTAAACCAGGACTAAACCAGGACTAAATCAGGACTAAACCATGACTAAACCAGGACTAAAACTGGGCTAAACCAGGTCTAAACCAGGACTAAACCATGACTAAACCAGGACTAAAACTGGACTAAACCAGGTCTAAACCAGGACTAAACCAGGACTAAACCAGGACTAAACCAGGACTAAACCAGGTCTAAACCAGGACTAAACCAGGACTGAACCAGGACTAAAACTGGACTAAACCAGGCCTAAACCAGGACTAAACCAGGTCTAAACCAGGTCTAAACCAGGACTAAACCAGGACTAAACCAGGTCTAAACCAGGACTAAACCAGGACTAAACCAGGACTAAACCAGGACTGAACCAGGTCTAAACCAGGACTAAACCAGGACTAAACCAGGTCTAAACCAGGACTAAACCAGGACTAAACCAGGACTAAATCAGGACTAAACCATGACTAAACCAGGACTAAAACTGGGCTAAACCAGGTCTAAACCAGGACTAAACCATGACTAAACCAGGACTAAAACTGGACTAAACCAGGTCTAAACCAGGACTAAACCAGGACTAAACCAGGACTAAACCAGGACTAAACCAGATCTAAACCAGGACTAAACCAGGACTAAACCAGGACTAAACCAGGATTAAAATTGGACTAAACCAGGACTAAACCAGGATTAAAATTGGACTAAACCAGGACTAAACCAGGACTAAACCAGGATTAAAATTGGACTAAACCAGGACTAAACCAGGACTAAACCAGGACTAAAACTGGACTAAACCAGGACTAAACCAGGACTAAACCAGGTCTAAACCAGGTCTAAACCAGGACTAAACCAGGACTAAACCAGGACTAAACCAGGACTAAACCAGGCCTAAGCCAGGTCTAAACCAGGTCTAAACCAGGACTAAACCAGGACTAAACCAGGTCTAAACCAGGACTAAACCAGGACTAAACCAGGACTAAACCAGGACTGAACCAGGTCTAAACCAGGACTAAACCAGGACTAAACCAGGTCTAAACCAGGACTAAACCAGGACTAAACCAGGACTAAATCAGGACTAAACCATGACTAAACCAGGACTAAAACTGGGCTAAACCAGGTCTAAACCAGGACTAAACCAGGACTAAATCAGGACTAAACCATGACTAAACCAGGACTAAAACTGGGCTAAACCATGACTAAACCAGGACTAAAACTGGACTAAACCAGGTCTAAACCAGGACTAGACCAGAGCGTGCCCTTTAAGACTCTTTATTTTATATTTTTGTGATTTTCTGGAATTAAATCTAAACACTTGTTCTAACCTTAAAACCGTGTAAATGTTTTATACTTTTTTACTTCTTTTGTGTTTTAGTGATGAAGTGAAGACATTCCTGGATAAAGTGCTCTGTCCGTCTCAGGACGCATAAATCAAGAGTCCCAGTGAGCGTGTGCCTTCTGCCCCGCTGTGCAAATTTGTACAATTATCCACGCCCCCCTCCCCCCCGTGCCCTCCCACCCCGTGTCCCCCCCCCGTGCCCCCCCCGTGTCCCCCCCGTGCCCTCCCACCCCGTGTCCCCCCCACCCCCCGTGTGTCCTCCCCAAATCCAGTCCAGTCCCGGCTCTGGACAGGAGCCAGCGCAGAGCCAGGATTAGGCCTCAATAAAACACATTTCATGGCTCTGACGCTTTACGAGCCAGTGTAGAGCATCGGAGCAGGGCTAAACCAGGGCTAAACCAGGGCTAAACCAGGGCTAAACCAGGGCTAAACCAGGACTAAACCAGGACTAAACCAGGGCTAAACCAGGGCTAAATCAGGGCTAAACCAGGGCTAAACCAGGGCTAAACCAGGACTAAACCAGGGCTAAACCAGGGCTAAATCAGGGCTAAACCAGGGCTAAACCAGGGCTAAACCAGGGCTAAACCAGGACTAAACCAGGGCTAAACCAGGGCTAAACCAGGACTAAACCAGTGCTAAACCAGGACTAAACCAGGACTAAACCAGGGCTAAACCAGGACTAAACCAGGGCTAAACCAGGGCTAAACCAGGGCTAAACTAAGGCTAAACCAGGGCTAAACCAGGGCTAAACCGGGGCTAAACCGGGGCTAAACCGGGGCTAAACCGGGGCTAAACCGGGGCTAAACCGGGACTAAACCGGGGCTAAACCAGGGCTAAACCAGGACTAAACCAGGGCTAAACCAGGACTAAACCAGGGCTAAACCAGGGCTAAACTAAGGCTAAACTAAGGCTAAACCAGGGCTAAACCAGGGCTTAACCAGGGCTAAACCAGGGCTAAACTAAGGCTAAACCAGGGCTAAACCAGGGCTAAACCAGGGCTAAACCAGGACTAAACCAGGGCTAAACCAGGGCTAAAACAGGACTAAACCAGGGCTAAAACTGAGCTAAACCAGGGCTAAACCAGGGCTAAAACTGAGCTAAACCAGGGCTAAACCAGGGCTAAAACAGGGCTAAACCAGGGCTAAAACAGGGCTAAACCAGGGCTAAAACAGGGCTAAACCAGGGCTAAAACAGGGATAAAACTGAGCTAAAACTGAGCTAAACCAGGGCTAAACCAGGGCTAAACCAGGACTAAACCAGGACTAAAACAGGGCTAAACCAGGACTAAACCAGGGCTAAACCAGGGCAAAAACAGAGCTAAACCAGGGCTAAAACTGTGCTAAACCAAGGCTAAACCAGAGCTAAACCAGGGCTAAACCAGGTTTAAACCAGGGCTAAAAGGGGCTAAACCAGGGCTAAAACAAGGCTAAACCAGTCCCTCTTTCCTGGCCGCCCCTGGCTCCTCCCCCTGGCCCTCCTGGCCCCTCCCCCTAGTCCCCTGTGGCTCCTCACTTCAGATGAAGTCGTGAGGTTTTCAGCAGCAGATTATCACGGCTTTGAACTGAAGAGCGTGGAATGTCACGCCGGTCGGACGGATGAAGCCGTCAACGCGAGCGAGAAGGAGCGGCACCAGGAGACGAAAACACCAGAGTAAATGCACAAACAAATCCACAGGAGTATTTCGAGATTCTTAGGCGGTAGAGGTCAATTCAGAGCGCTACATTTATCGATCAGTTATTTTAGTGGATTAAGTCTCAGAAAATCCTCCCGATAACAACCTGCTTCCTTTGCATTTCAACCAATAAACTGCAAACGACATAAATAACGTTTTGTAATTCCAATTTGTGTGTGTGAGGGGCGTGGCTAAAGCTAGCGTGCACAGGAAGAGTTTTGCCTCATTTCTTTGACTTCTCTATAAAGCCTCTACGCCGCGGTTGAACCTCTCTTTATGTCCTGCTAATGCTAATGCTAATGTTAGACGCATTATGACCTGGAAATATCCCATTTTGTGCAACACGCTTCGTTAACTTTGTTTTGCAAAGTCTGTCGGCTCAACACAAAGTTATCACAAGATCAAGGCTTTGGTGAAGAACGAGGAGGATTTGATACTTTTTGCCGTTGCCAGGAGGTCACAATGTGTGTTATTTGTATGATTCACGAATCAGCAGTTTTTAAACTCTAAATTTTCTTCATCCCATCACTGCCAAAGTCTGAGCACCATTCACTGCCACCGGTGAATTACAGACACTTGGATGGAAACTGGAGCACAAATTTAGAAGATTTTAACTAGAAAATTTGTCAGACATAAACTACGCACATTTGCCAGAAAAAAACACACAAAAATCACAGAGAAAGTGATCAAAATCTGTTCGATGCAGGTGTTTTTGCTCCTTTTCCCCGTCCGATCCTGAGGTTTCTCATAAACGTGAAGATGAACGTCGCAAACTCGTGACGTGGATTCTGGCCGACACCTGGCCGTCACCTGGCCGTCACCTGGCCGACACACCTGGCCGACACCTGGCCGACACACCTGGCCGACACCTGGCCGTCACACCTGGCCGACACACCTGGCCAACACCTGGCCGACACCTGGCCGACACCTGGCCGACACCTGGCCGACACCTGGCCGACACACCTGGCCGACACACCTGGCCGACACCTGGCCGACACACCTGGCCGACACCTGGCCGTCACACCTGGCCGACACACCTGGCCGACACCTGGCCGACACCTGGCCGACACCTGGCCGACACCTGGCCGACACACCTGGCCGACACACCTGGCCGACACCTGGCCGACACACCTGGCCGACACCTGGCAGAACACCTGGCCGACACTTCGCTGACACACTTGCCCGACACCTCTACGACACCTCTCCGACACCTGGCCGGCACGGCGAGGTGTCGCGGTGCCGGCCACACCTCGCCGACACCTCACTGTGCCGGGGCCACATAAGCGACATAAGTCCAGCTCTGTCCAGGATTATCCGGTGCGTAAGAGTCTTAAGTGCGCTCAGGTTCTAGCGTCTGCGTCGCCTTTTCACACGAGGCACAGGCCAAACCGCAGGAGGCCACGCCTAATCCAGGATTAGTCCAGACCGGGGCCTAACGGGGCCTAACGGGGACTTTTGGCACTTTCTGTACATCCGCGCCAACAACAAGTCTGGAACAACTATTCTATTTCATTACATTTTCAACCAAACACAAGTTGAAATATGTTGACAGAAGCTACAATCATCAAAACACAATTAAACAAAACACAATGAAATGTAAAGAGAATTGAGACATAAAACAGAATCAACTACAATGAGAGAATGAGATAATAATACAGATAAAATAACAATAACTAAGAACAAGGACATTTACTAAGGATAAAAACACAGTCATCAGAACTTAACGTGTTTCTGAACTCCAAATATAAACAAAACAAACAACTTTTTTGAAAAATGGTGAATGGATGGAATAATTAGGATATTTCGTCTCTAATTTGTGATTCTCGTCTCTTTCGATCTCATAACAAACACTGAAGCTGTTTTAATCCTGTGTCATGTCATTCTTTTACTCTATATTTACTTTATAAATTGTATTTTAAAGCAGTATTCTGTAACTTCACTGCAGAAACACAAAAGACCATGAACAAAAGGAGAAAAACACCAGGTTTGATCCACACGCTGCCGTCACTGCTCAGATGTTGTCACAAACAGCGCTCAGCCGTGTTTGTGTCCACATGTTCCGAGCGCCCGCCACAGATCCGGCGCGGCGTTAGCTTGGCAGCGCTAAATCGGCCTAAACGCGGTGCTAATGTCTTGGCGGCGGGGGACAGATTAATAAGGAGCAGCTCCAAAAGGGTTTAGCCGCCGGAGCTCAGGATCTTAACCCGACTAACCTCCTCTGGCGCCGCGCCCGGCCACAAGCCACGAGTTTCATTTTTCTAACACGACATCGATCAACAGCAGCGGCAGCGAAAAGGTTAAAGTTCATCATCCATCAAAGACGCACTCACCTGTCGCCAAGAAACAGCATCACACGAGGAAAGAAACACTTTTACTTCACAGAGCGATTTGTGATGAGCAGAGGACTAACCAGGTCTAGACCAGGACTAAACCAGGACTAAACCAGGACTAAACCAGGACTAAACCAGGACTAACTAGGACTAACTAGGACTAAACCAGGACTAACCAGGACTAACCAGGACTAACTAGGACTAAACCAGGGCCATTGTTCTGTTCTAAGTTGAATAGTAGATATAGTGGAACATTCCAGTTCATCTGTTGCCGTGGAGACTCTCCTCTGGATAAAGCTGTTTTCTTTGGTGTTGTTCTCGTCCACATAAGGATGAGTCTCATCTCCTTTAGTGGCACGTAAACACGCTCAGGATAAGTCCTCTGGATCCTATTAGCCGCGCCGAGAGTCATTACCATCTTTAAGCTCAGAATATCAGCTGTTCTGACTTAATATGAGCAAGAGTTCATTCAATAAAAGGCTAGAACTAGATAATATGCAATGGCTGAAGCGTAAAAGTACTAAATGTGTGTAAGAGTACTACATGTGTGTAAGAGTACTACATGTGTGTAAGAGTACTACATGTGTGTAAAAGTACTACATGTGTGTAAGAGTACTACATGTGTGTAAGAGTACTACATGTGTGTAAGAGTATTACATGTGTGTAAAAGTACTACATGTGTGTAAAAGTACTACATGTGTGTAAGAGTACTACATGTGTGTAAGAGTATTACATGTGTGTAAAAGTACTACATGTGTGTAAAAGTACTACATGTGTGTAAGAGTACTACATGTGTGTAAGAGTACTACATGTGTGTAAGAGTATTACATGTGTGTAAAAGTACTACATGTGTGTAAAAGTACTACATGTGTGTAAGAGTACTACATGTGTGTAAGAGTACTACATGTGTGTAAGAGTACTACATGTGTGTAAGAGTACTACATGTGTGTAAGAGTACTACATGTGTGTAAGAGTACTACATGTGTGTAAGAGTATTACATGTGTGTAAAAGTACTACATGTGTGTAAAAGTACTACATGTGTGTAAGAGTACTACATGTGTGTAAGAGTACTACATGTGTGTAAGAGTACTACATGTGTGTAAGAGTACTACATGTGTGTAAAAGTACTACATGTGTGTAAGAGTACTACATGTGTGTAAGAGTACTACATGTGTGTAAGAGTACTACATGTGTGTAAGAGTACTACATGTGTGTAAGAGTACTACATGTGTGTACTGGTAGTACTACTTAAGTTAAAAAGTCAGATTTAATTGACAACAAATGACATTAAAGCGGCGCTGGCGGCGATGATGGCTCCGCCTCCCGCGCGGCCATGTTTTCTGCTGCGTTTTGCGTCACCAACGACGCTCAGTAATTCACAGTTGATGATTGTGTGACTCAAATAGTTGTTTGTCCTGATGCAAGAGCGTGCTGAACGCAGACCTGAGCAGGGAGAGAGAGAGAGAGAGCCTCGGCGACCCGCGACTTTTCATTGATGTTCAGGGGTCAAAAATACCAGAGTTGTGGCAGAAAGAATAAAGTCTAAAGAATAAAGTCTAAAGAATAATAATTCTAATGCCCCATTCATTTCAATGGGGAAAAAGTACTAATACTTTGAAAATACTGCAAAAAGTAAAGTTGTTCAAATGTCAGAAGTAATAGCACACAGTGCTGTGAAAACGATCCTAATCAGGTATAACTTGTTGAAATCGGTTAAAGCGTTAAGGAGTTGAAACGCGGAAACGATGCTGCAGGTGTGCAGCAGCACGCAGGGAATGATTGACATGTGGGAGAACTCAACTTAAACCTGAGGGTCAGTGATTCTGGACCTGAGGGTCAGTGACTTTGGACCTGAGGGTCAGTGATTCTGGCCTCGCGCTCGCCCGGCGCTCGCTCGCCCGGTGCTGCTGGAGCGATATAATCCCTGTTTTTGGCTCCGCGGGACGTGCTGGTGATTGGGCTGCTGTTGTTGTGGCTTAACACGCACCAGATTAACAACTTTAATTATGACTCTTTCGCTTCATTATCCGGTTTGTGTTTTCGCCGCGACGACAAGAACGTCGCAAATCCAAGAGTCCAAGACTCATTCCACCGACACGCCCGTTTTTATGACCCAATAATCACATTATTGTTGATATCTTATCTTATCTTATTATTTCAGCTCCGACTTCAAGTTAAACGGACTGGAATATTCAGATATCTGCTTTAATCTGATCCTGCCTCAGTCTCTGCCTCAGTCCCTGACACAGTCCCTGACA
This sequence comes from Eucyclogobius newberryi, assembly GCF_026437365.1. Classification (NCBI taxonomy): domain Eukaryota; kingdom Metazoa; phylum Chordata; class Actinopteri; order Gobiiformes; family Gobiidae; genus Eucyclogobius; species Eucyclogobius newberryi. Next base: position 36,679,068 of record NW_027315724.1, read on the forward strand.
CAGTCCCTGTCACACAGACGGTGTCTCTTGTCTCCATCGATCTCCTGCTCAGACGTCCTGTTGTGAAGTGGATGTCAAGTCTCTGGTAAACACGGCACGGGCCTGTCCCATCACCTCCGCCTCTGTCTCCGCCTCCACCGCCGCGCTCGTCCTGCGCCGCGCTCGTCCTGCACCGGAGTCTGGTTACAGTAATGTGATGGAGTTTGATCCACGGTGTCCAGTGTCCCACACGGGCGCCGTTTTATTAGCACAACGAGCGCTGAGGGGATCTCCAGTTCACACGGCCAGGACACACGGAGGAGGAGGAGGAGGAGCTGGAGGAGGTGGAGGAGGAGGAAGAGCTGGAGGAGGAGGTGGAGGAGGAAGAGGTGGAGCTGGAGGAGGAGGAGGTGGAAGAGGAGCTGGAGGAGGTGGTGGAGGAGGAGCTGGAGGAGGATGAGGAGGTGGAAGAGGAGCTGGAGGAGGAGGAGGTGGAGGAGGAGGAGGAGGAGGTGGAAGAGGAGCTGGAGGAGGTGGTGGAGGAGGAGCTGGAGGAGGATGAGGAGGTGGAAGAGGAGCTGGAGGAGGAGGAGGTGGAGGAGGAGGAGGAGGAGGTGGAAGAGGAGCTGGAGGAGGTGGTGGAGGAGGAGCTGGAGGAGGATGAGGAGGTGGAAGAGGAGCTGGAGGAGGAGGAGGTGGAGGAGGTGCGCGGCGCTTGGACAGGGCCGCCGCAGATGAAGAGTGTCATTTGTTGAGGTTGTTGTGTTTCCTGTTGTTGCTTGTTCTCTTGGCGATGGCAGGAGGTGGAGGAGGTGCAGGAGGTGAAGGAGGTGAAGGAGGTGGAGGAGTTGCAGGAGGTGGAGGAGTTGCAGGAGGTGAAGGAAGTGGCTTTGGTTTATTAACTTTATAAAGTGCAAACGGAGGCGATGGCCCCGGGGCCCGTCTGGGTCCAGAGACTTCAGAGCAGAGTTTAGTCAATATCATTATTTGATGGTCAAATTAATACTCGGAATTCAGGTCATTTTTTGCAGTGCCGGGCCACCAAAAGTATGTCTCGAGGCCACATTTAGCCCACGGCCCATAGTTTGGTCTAAACTATGACGTGAAAAGATTTAAAATGGGACGAAACGATTACTTTACTCGGACAAAAATGTGGCGTAAAATGACTTTTGACAAATATTTGACCTGCTGAGGAAGGACTGTGTACTGTGTACTTTGTACTGAACTGGACTATAAAGTAAAAGTACCTTTATTTACTTTTTGAGAGCGTCTGAAACGACTCGAGAAATTCACAAAAATATATAAATAAACACAGCTGTAAAAATGCGTCTTTAATTCTACTTCCTGAATCAGAAATGTCGTAAAGTGACATTTTGATCGTTGGTTCGAGTCAAACTTTGCCTCGTAGTTATCGCCTGAACGCGTTTTCGACGGCGACGATCGCGCTCACTTTCCGCACGACGTCTCCGAACGCTCCCGAAAGTCTGATCCTCTTTATTGACTTCCCGCCGCGGGGGAGATGAGACGATCTGCGCCGCGATTGGGCGATTTCTGCCGCGCCGGTGCCAAACGAGAGTCGTATGATTCCAATAACGCCGTGATTTCATAAAGTCGTTAGTCCGTTAGCGATCACAAGACGGGCCGAGACGAGAGGCGCTGGTCGAGGCGCCGGGCGACGCTTCCCCCGCACGACAGGAAGGACTCACGGTTACTTCAAAATAAAACGACAGAAGTGGAAAGAATCTGGTGTTTTCAAAAGGTCGACACAAAAGTAAATGTTCAAATCACTTTATATCGTCGAGGAGTTAGTCGAGCTTCACTCAGTTAGAGTTAGAGTCCGTTAGCGCCTAGCAACGCCTAGCAACGCCTAGCAACCACTGAGAAAAAACTCATCTACCGTCATAATCTGTTTTTGACAAATCAGAATATACGAGAGCGACTTTATTTTGTTGAATTCATGTTTAAAGAGTCAAAAAAGTTCTTTATTTTGTGTAAATTCTGCATAAACTTCGACTGAAATGAGGTGTGTGACTTCCTTTCCCTGGTGTGACGTCACTTCCTGTCCCTGGTGTGATGTCACTTCCTGTCTCTGGTGTGACGTCACTTCCTGTCTCTGGTGTGACGTCACTTCCTGTCCCTGGTGTGATGTCACTTCCTGTCTCTGGTGTGACGTCACTTCCTGTCTCTGGTGTGACGTCACTTCCTGTCCCTGGTGTGACGTCACTTCCTGTCCCTGGTGTGATGTCACTTCCTGTCCCTGGTGTGACGTCACTTCCTGTCCCTGGTGTGATGTCACTTCCTGTCCCTGGTGTGATGTCACTTCCTGTCCCCGGTGTGATGTCACTTCCTGTCATTTCTACAGATTTTTCAATGTTTTCTCCACAAATACCTGCTCGATCGGTGTAAAACTGTCATTTATATTTATGACAGGTACAAATACACAGAAAAAAGTCACAATTAGAACATCGTAAAAACCTGTCGTAGGAACTTTAAACTCCAAATCGGGATCGGAATCAGAAAAATGTAAAAATAAAAAAGGTTTATTGCCGTTGTCGGTGAACAAACACAAACAATGATAAAAGCAACATTTAAATACAAAATAGGACGACCTGAAACGACATTTTGACTAAAAACTGCACTTTTTACTGAATATTCACGCGCAACGAAGAGTTTCATCGGATAAAGTGCAAATGGACGAGTTGTGTCGTCGTGATCGTGAAGTGACGTGTTTTTAAATGTGTTCCGGTCCAAATCGCGGTCTCATTTTCACCCGGACAGAAGCTCCCGCGCCACGTTCGTACTGGCCCCGGACGGACGTTACGATCGCGTCAATAAAAAGGTCCGTTTGTCACGATCCCCTTCGCGTACGATCCGTTGCCGAAAACCCGCTCGAAACGCCGACCTCGTGCCCGCCCGCCCGCCGCGCTCGCTCCCCCGCGCCGCCCGTGAACTTGATCTCCGGGCCACATCAATGGGCGGCGTTCACCCGATCCACTGCTCCTTCCTCTGCCGGGTCGATACCGCCGCTCCCCCGACGCGGCTCGTCCACAACGACCCGGGACCCGAGAAGTAACGAAAGAACACACGGCGACGCCCCGACTCGCTTGGGTTTCAAATTGACGTTTTTGCAGATGGAGTCGTGTGTGTGGGGGGGTGGGAGGGCGGGGCTGAGGGCGGGGTGGGGGGAGGGCAACTTCACGGAGTGGATCCGGTGTCGTCCAGCGCTCTGCCGTCTGGCCGCGCGGTCGATGCGTTCGGCGATCACATGCAATTAGCGGCGAATATGCGGATTAACGAGGGTAATGCGCGCCTCCCCCGGGGGCGCGGCCGAGTGCGCGGGGGGCGTAAAGACAAGGCGTCGATATCGGGCGGATTGCGGGTTTTTCTTGTGCCGCCGTCGACTTCGTGACATTCGAAGCGGCGGGCGAATGAAGTGACAGTGGGCGTGGCTTGTGTCCAGATCAAACGACATCATCACAAACACATTTACATGTCTGACCGTTGGAGAACGGACAGAATATTTAACTGAACTTTCAAGGAGTAAAATATCTAATTGTATTAATAACGTCTAAATACATTAAAAACAAATGGAAAGACGAGGTGATTTTGTTTTGACGGATGAAGAATGGTAAAATATATGTACTTGTCAATCAAGGAGCTCGAACACAAACGATGGCGTGAAAGCCTCGATCTCTCGACTGACGCCTGAGAAACACTTCGGCTCGTGACGAGCGTCCAATCAGCTGCAGCGTCTGAATAAACGTAAACTTAGACTTTTCAAACACAAAAACATTTGGACCTTTTTATATTTTTAGCCCGTTTTGGATGAATATTACGAAGAATAAAATGTAAAATGTTTTCTTCAATAATAAATCAACGTTAAATAAGACGATCTGCACAGGAAAGATAATCCTGTTATTTACAAGTTATAAAAAGAACTCTAGATAAGACGATGACTGGAATAACAAGATAAGAAAACTACTGCGTCGTGGGTAAAAATGCATTTTTAATTCTATTTCCTGAATAAGAAATGGACTGGACGTGTAACGGTCAGTGTGATTCCCTTCGCTCTGTATGACCGCTCCGTGTGACCGCTCCGTGTGACCGCTCCGTGTGACCGCTCCGCGTGACCGTGACCGCTCCGTGTGACCGATCCGTGTGACGGCTCCGTGTGACCGCTCCGCGTGACCGCTCCGAGTGACCGCTCCGTGTGACGGCTCCGTGTGACCGCTCCGCGTGACCGCTCCGTGTGACCGCTCCGTGTGACGGCTCCGTGTGACCGCTCCGTGTGACCGCTCCGTGTGACCGCTCTGTGTGACCGCTCCGCGTGACCGCTCCGCGTGACCGCTCCGTGTGACCGCTCCGTGTGACCGCTCCGTGTGACCGCTCTGTGTGACCGATCCGCGTGACCGATCCGTGTGACCGCTCCGCGTGACCGCTCCGCGTGACCGCTCCGCGTGACTGCTCCGCGTGACCGCTCCGAGTGACCGCTCCGCGTGACCGCTCCGAGTGACCGCTCCGCGTGACCGCTCCGCGTGACGGCTCCGTGTGACCGCTCCGTGTGACGGCTCCGCGTGACCGCTCCGCGTGACCGATCCGTGTGACCGCTCCGTGTGACCGCTCCGTATGACCGCTCTGGCCCTTGCGTGTCGTCCGGCCGGGGCCCCCAGTATCACATGACCCTTAATGAAAGGCCCCACAGGCTGGAACCAAAACAAAACCACGCCGGAAAATGACTCAAATCAACACTTGTCGGCACTTTTCTAGCACGACTCGCCGCTCCGCACTCCGGGTTGATTGGGCGAGAGCAACTGCAACAGCTGGCGCCCGGATTAGCGTGCGGCTACGATGTCCGTGTGTGGGACGCCTCCGGCCGGGCGGCACCTGTCGCCGCGGGAAACACACAACACGCCGCCAGAGGAGGAGGAGAGCGCCGCGCCGGAGACGACAGAGCGGCGGACATCTTGAGACTGTGGCGTGAGGCGGATCGTGTTGGGAACGTATCGGGGAAAACAAGGACGACGGCGCGTTCTCTCACTATCGCTGAGGGATTTGAACCAGCTACACTCTGGTTGGAGGGCGAATGACCGCAGACTGAACCACTGCCGTTGTGAAATTTAATATAATACGAGAAAAGTTAAATACGGTTTTCTGAACACGAACCAAGTGCTTAACAAGAAGATAAAACTACTCCGATGTGGGGAAAAAACCTGTAAAATGTGTTTTTTGTTTTTTTCAGCCCTGTTTACTTGCTGTTTAGAGCCCAGTTTACTAGTTTTCAGCCGTTTACTTGTTGTTTAGAGCACGGTTTACTTGTTGTTTAGAGCCCTGTTTACTTGTTGTTTAAAGCCCCGTTTACTTGTTGTTTAGAGCCCCGTTTACTTGTTGTTTAGAGCCCCGTTTACTTGTTGTTTAAAGCCCCGTTTACTTGTTGTTTAGAGCCCCGTTTACTTGTTGTTTAAAGCCCCGTTTACTTGTTGTTTAGAGCCCCGTTTACTTGTTGTTTTCAGCCCTGTTTACTTGTTGTTTAAAGCCCCGTTTACTTGTTGTTTTCAGCCCTGTTTACTTGTTGTTTAAAGCCCCGTTTACTTGTTGTTTAAAGCCCCGTTTACTTGTTGTTTTCAGCCCTGTTTACTTGTTGTTTAAAGCCCAGTTTACTTGTTGTTTAGAGCCCCGTTTACTTGTTGTTTAGAGCCCCGTTTACTTGTTGTTTAAAGCCCCGTTTACTTGTTGTTTAGAGCCCCGTTTACTTGTTGTTTAAAGCCCCGTTTACTTGTTGTTTAGAGCCCCGTTTACTTGTTGTTTGGAGCCCCGTTTACTTGTTGTTTAAAGCCCCGTTTACTTGTTGTTTAGAGCCCCGTTTACATGTTGTTTAAAGCCCCGTTTACTTGTTGTTTTCAGCCCTGTTTACTTGTTGTTTAAAGCCCTGTTTACTTGTTGTTTAGAGCCCCGTTTACTTGTTGTTTAAAGCCCCGTTTACTTGCTGTTTAGAGCCCCGTTTACTTGTTGTTTAAAGCCCCGTTTACTTGTTGTTTAAAGCCCTGTTTACTTGTTGTTTAGAGCCCCGTTTACTTGTTGTTTAAAGCCCCGTTTACTTGTTGTTTAGAGCCCCGTTTACTTGTTGTTTAAAGCCCCGTTTACTTGTTGTTTAAAGCCCCGTTTACTTGTTGTTTTCAGCCCTGTTTACTTGTTGTTTAGAGCCCTGTTTACTTGTTGTTTAGAGCCCCGTTTACTTGTTGTTTAAAGCCCTGTTTACTTGTTGTTTAGAGCCCTGTTTACTTGTTGTTTAGAGCCCCGTTTACTTGTTGTTTAAAGCCCTGTTTACTTGTTGTTTAGAGCCCTGTTTACTTGTTGTTTAGAGCCCCGTTTACTTGTTGTTTAAAGCCCTGTTTACTTGTTGTTTAGAGCCCTGTTTACTTGTTGTTTAGAGCCCCGTTTACTTGTTGTTTAAAGCCCTGTTTACTTGTTGTTTAGAGCCCCGTTTACTTGTTGTTTAAAGCCCTGTTTACTTGTTGTTTAGAGCCCTGTTTACTTGTTGTTTAGAGCCCCGTTTACTTGTTGTTTAAAGCCCTGTTTACTTGTTGTTTAGAGCCCTGTTTACTTGTTGTTTAGAGCCCCGTTTACTTGTTGTTTAAAGCCCTGTTTACTTGTTGTTTAGAGCCCTGTTTACTTGTTGTTTAAAGCCCTGTTTACTTGTTGTTTAGAGCCCTGTTTACTTGTTGTTTAAAGCCCCGTTTACTTGTTGTTTAGAGCCCCGTTTACTTGTTGTTTGGAGCCCCGTTTACTTGTTGTTTAAAGCCCCGTTTACTTGTTGTTTAGAGCCCCGTTTACATGTTGTTTAAAGCCCCGTTTACTTGTTGTTTTCAGCCCTGTTTACTTGTTGTTTAAAGCCCTGTTTACTTGTTGTTTAGAGCCCCGTTTACTTGTTGTTTAAAGCCCCGTTTACTTGCTGTTTAGAGCCCCGTTTACTTGTTGTTTAAAGCCCCGTTTACTTGTTGTTTAAAGCCCTGTTTACTTGTTGTTTAGAGCCCCGTTTACTTGTTGTTTAAAGCCCTGTTTACTTGTTGTTTAGAGCCCCGTTTACTTGTTGTTTAAAGCCCCGTTTACTTGTTGTTTAGAGCCCCGTTTACTTGTTGTTTAAAGCCCCGTTTACTTGTTGTTTAAAGCCCCGTTTACTTGTTGTTTTCAGCCCTGTTTACTTGTTGTTTAGAGCCCTGTTTACTTGTTGTTTAGAGCCCCGTTTACTTGTTGTTTAAAGCCCTGTTTACTTGTTGTTTAGAGCCCTGTTTACTTGTTGTTTAGAGCCCCGTTTACTTGTTGTTTAAAGCCCTGTTTACTTGTTGTTTAGAGCCCTGTTTACTTGTTGTTTAGAGCCCCGTTTACTTGTTGTTTAAAGCCCTGTTTACTTGTTGTTTAGAGCCCTGTTTACTTGTTGTTTAGAGCCCCGTTTACTTGTTGTTTAAAGCCCTGTTTACTTGTTGTTTAGAGCCCTGTTTACTTGTTGTTTAGAGCCCCGTTTACTTGTTGTTTAAAGCCCTGTTTACTTGTTGTTTAGAGCCCTGTTTACTTGTTGTTTAGAGCCCCGTTTACTTGTTGTTTAAAGCCCTGTTTACTTGTTGTTTAGAGCCCTGTTTACTTGTTGTTTAGAGCCCCGTTTACTTGTTGTTTAAAGCCCTGTTTACTTGTTGTTTAGAGCCCTGTTTACTTGTTGTTTAGAGCCCCGTTTACTTGTTGTTTAAAGCCCTGTTTACTTGTTGTTTAGAGCCCCGTTTACTTGTTGTTTAAAGCCCTGTTTACTTGTTGTTTAGAGCCCTGTTTACTTGTTGTTTAGAGCCCCGTTTACTTGTTGTTTAAAGCCCTGTTTACTTGTTGTTTAGAGCCCTGTTTACTTGTTGTTTAGAGCCCCGTTTACTTGTTGTTTAAAGCCCTGTTTACTTGTTGTTTAGAGCCCTGTTTACTTGTTGTTTAAAGCCCTGTTTACTTGTTGTTTAGAGCCCTGTTTACTTGTTGTTTAAAGCCCCGTTTACTTGTTGTTTAGAGCCCCGTTTACTTGTTGTTTGGAGCCCCGTTTACTTGTTGTTTAAAGCCCCGTTTACTTGTTGTTTAGAGCCCCGTTTACATGTTGTTTAAAGCCCCGTTTACTTGTTGTTTTCAGCCCTGTTTACTTGTTGTTTAAAGCCCTGTTTACTTGTTGTTTAGAGCCCCGTTTACTTGTTGTTTAAAGCCCCGTTTACTTGCTGTTTAGAGCCCCGTTTACTTGTTGTTTAAAGCCCCGTTTACTTGTTGTTTAAAGCCCTGTTTACTTGTTGTTTAGAGCCCCGTTTACTTGTTGTTTAAAGCCCTGTTTACTTGTTGTTTAGAGCCCCGTTTACTTGTTGTTTAAAGCCCCGTTTACTTGTTGTTTAGAGCCCCGTTTACTTGTTGTTTAAAGCCCCGTTTACTTGTTGTTTAAAGCCCCGTTTACTTGTTGTTTTCAGCCCTGTTTACTTGTTGTTTAGAGCCCTGTTTACTTGTTGTTTAGAGCCCCGTTTACTTGTTGTTTAAAGCCCTGTTTACTTGTTGTTTAGAGCCCTGTTTACTTGTTGTTTAGAGCCCCGTTTACTTGTTGTTTAAAGCCCTGTTTACTTGTTGTTTAGAGCCCTGTTTACTTGTTGTTTAGAGCCCCGTTTACTTGTTGTTTAAAGCCCTGTTTACTTGTTGTTTAGAGCCCTGTTTACTTGTTGTTTAGAGCCCCGTTTACTTGTTGTTTAAAGCCCTGTTTACTTGTTGTTTAGAGCCCTGTTTACTTGTTGTTTAGAGCCCCGTTTACTTGTTGTTTAAAGCCCTGTTTACTTGTTGTTTAGAGCCCTGTTTACTTGTTGTTTAGAGCCCTGTTTACTTGTTGTTTAGAGCCCTGTTTACTTGTTGTTTAGAGCCCTGTTTACTTGTTGTTTAGAGCCCTGTTTACTTGTTATCCTCATCAAATCTGAATTTTAAAATAGTCTAAAGATAAAATGGTCTGAAAAGAAGAGTTTGTGAACAGAACGTTTGACATTTTAAAGAAGCTCGGGCGCTAACAACCGTAACCAGAGCCATGCAAACATACGTGAAGAAAATGAAGCTGGAAGTGACATTTTACACGTTGTCTTTTTAATGTGTTGTGTTTTAATTGGCCGCCTCGTTACCATGGCGGCGCGCTTCTACCCACGCCCGGCTTCGTTTGGAACTGGCTCTGGAAACGGCCGTATTCACGTCTGACAAACGTGCCCGTGGCCCCGGGGCCCGAGCGTCAGCGCCGCGAAGCCACTCTAGCGTTTCACTGCGTCTCCGCTCGCTCCAGCACGAGGCCGAGGCGAGCTGGAGGGGCAAACTGAGGGCAGGGACGGGGCATCCAGGGGCCACGGGGAGGACAGCGGGGGGGGGGGGAGAGGGGGGAAGGGGGTGACTTCAACACGCATGTGGAATCTACAGCGGGACGACTCGGGGGGCGGCGAGCGAGAGAGGGTTTTAACATTCTTGGACGCGTGTTTGTATCCACGGCTGCGCTGCCTTCTCATCGCCCGTTTCCCCGGCGGCTTTCGGGGCGCGGACGTCAGGGCGTCGAGGGTCTTGTTGGTCGAATACGCGGCGCAACGCTCCGAAGTCAGGTTGAACAGGAAGTCAGCGAGCAGCCCGCCTCGCGCTCAGTCATGGGAACTCAGGGTTTTGATGTCGCTAAGAATGAAATCGCCGAGTTTCATTGAGCAAACCAAAAACCCAAACGCCAAACGATGCATGATTTTGGAAAACGTCCTGCGTTTTTACGTACGACCGTGCAACAGTGTCGGGTCGATCTTACGCAAATGTGCTGCTCTTTTCAGCCCTGTTTACTTGTTTAGAGCCCTGTTTACTTGTTGTTTAGAGCCCGTTTACTTGGAATCTTACTAAGAATGAAATCGCCGAGTTTCATTGAGCAAACTAAAAGATGTCTTCCCAAACGCTAAACGATGCATGATTTTGGAAAACATCCTGCCATTTTTACGTACGTCGTTCTTACGTAAACGTGCTGCTCTTATGATACGACGACAATAAAACCCGTAACTGTAGAAACGTCACGGTTACACGTAACGATTCCAGACGAACAAACCGTCCAGGTCCAGCTCGGTTTGTGCAACTTCCTGGAGGTTCTTTTCTTTCAGCCAATCACAGTCGGCGTGTCACAGAACATGTGGAAAAAACGAGGAAGTGTTACGGACGGTTGGAAATGGAGGACGTTGTGGAGTTTACGGCGGTAAAAGACGTCGTCGGCACATGAAACCGTGAATGCGTTTGTTTGTCCGACGGGATGAAGGATCTGAGAAGTCGAGCAGCGGCGTTTTACCAAAGTTCTCGAGTTCTTTTCCCGATCTTCGCTCATCTCGCCCGTCAGGTTTGGGGTTCTTCTCCCGACTTGCGCGGGCGTTCGTGTGCATTCCTGGAGTTCTGAGCGGTGCCTTCTGAGCGGTGCGTTCTGAGCGGTGCGTTCTGAGCGGTGCGTTCTGAGCGGTGCGTTCTGAGCGGTTCCTTCTGAGCGGTTCCTTCTGAGCGGTGCGTTGTGAGCGGTGCCTTCTGAGCGGTGCGTTCTGAGCGGTGCCTTCTGAGCGGTGCCTTCCGAGCGGTGCGTTCCGAGCGGTGCGTTCTGAGCGGTGCGTTCTGAGCGGTGCCTTCTGAGCGGTGCGTTCTGAGCGGTGCGTTCTGAGCGGTTCCTTCTGAGCGGTTCCTTCTGAGCGGTGCGTTTTGAGCGGTGCCTTCTGAGCGGTGCCTTCCGAGCGGTGCGTTCTGAGCGGTGCCTTCTGAGCGGTTCCTTCTGAGCGGGGCCTTCTGAGCGATGCCTTCTGAGCGGTGCCTTCTGAGCGGTGCGTTCTGAGCGGTGCGTTGTGAGCGGTGCCTTCTGAGCGGTGCGTTCTGAGCGGTGCGTTGTGAGCGGTGCCTTCTGAGCGGTGCGTTCTGAGCGGTGCCTTCTGAGCGGTGCGTTCTGAGCGGTGCCTTCTGAGCGATGCCTTCTGAGCGGTGCGTTCTGAGCGGTGCCTTCTGAGCAGTGCGTTCTGAGCGGTTCCTTCTGAGCGGTGCCTTCTGAGCGATGCCTTCTGAGCGGTGCCTTCTGAGCGGTGCGTTCTGAGCGGTGCCTTCTGAGCGGTGCGTTCTGAGCGGTGCGTTCTGAGCGGTTCCTTCTGAGCGGTTCCTTCTGAGCGGTGCGTTGTGAGCGGTGCCTTCTGAGCGGTGCGTTCTGAGCGGTTCCTTCTGAGCGGTTCCTTCTGAGCGGTGCGTTGTGAGCGGTGCCTTCTGAGCGGTGCGTTCTGAGCGGTGCCTTCTGAGCGGTGCCTTCCGAGCGGTGCGTTCCGAGCGGTGCGTTCTGAGCGGTGCGTTCTGAGCGGTGCCTTCTGAGCGGTGCGTTCTGGCGGTGCGTTCTGAGCGGTTCCTTCTGAGCGGTTCCTTCTGAGCGGTGCGTTTTGAGCGGTGCCTTCTGAGCGGTGCCTTCCGAGCGGTGCGTTCTGAGCGGTGCCTTCTGAGCGGTTCCTTCTGAGCGGGGCCTTCTGAGCGATGCCTTCTGAGCGGTGCGTTCTGAGCGGTGCGTTGTGAGCGGTGCCTTCTGAGCGGTGCCTTCTGAGCGGTGCGTTCTGAGCGGTGCGTTGTGAGCGGTGCCTTCTGAGTGGTGCGTTCTGAGCGGTGCCTTCTGAGCGGTGCGTTCTGAGCGGTGCCTTCTGAGCGATGCCTTCTGAGCGGTGCGTTCTGAGCGGTGCCTTCTGAGCGGTGCGTTCTGAGCGGTTCCTTCTGAGCGGTGCCTTCTGAGCGATGCCTTCTGAGCGGTGCCTTCTGAGCGGTGCGTTCTGAGCGGTGCGTTGTGAGCGGTGCCTTCTGAGTGGTGCGTTCTGAGCGGTGCCTTCTGAGCGGTGCGTTCTGAGCGGTGCGTTCTGAGCGGTGCGTTCTGAGCGGTGCGTTCTGAGCGGTGCCTTCTGAGCGGTGCGTTCTGAGCGGTGCCTTCTGAGCGGTGCGTTCTGAGCGGTGCGTTCTGAGCAGTGCGTTCTGAGCGGTGCGTTCTGAGCGGTGCGTTCCGAGCGGTGCGTTCTGAGCGGTGCCTTCTGAGCGGTTCCTTCTGAGCGGGGCCTTCTGAGCGATGCCTTCTGAGCGGTGCCTTCTGAGCGGTGCGTTCTGAGCGGTGCGTTGTGAGCGGTGCCTTCTGAGCGGTGCGTTCTGAGCGGTGCGTTGTGAGCGGTGCCTTCTGAGCGGTGCGTTCTGAGCGGTGCCTTCTGAGCGGTGCGTTCTGAGCGGTGCCTTCTGAGCGATGCCTTCTGAGCGGTGCGTTCTGAGCGGTGCCTTCTGAGCGGTGCGTTCTGAGCGGTTCCTTCTGAGCGGTGCCTTCTGAGCGATGCCTTCTGAGCGGTGCCTTCTGAGCGGTGCGTTCTGAGCGGTGCCTTCTGAGCGGTGCGTTCTGAGCGGTGCGTTCTGAGCGGTTCCTTCTGAGCGGTTCCTTCTGAGCGGTGCGTTGTGAGCGGTGCCTTCTGAGCGGTGCGTTCTGAGCGGTTCCTTCTGAGCGGTTCCTTCTGAGCGGTGCGTTGTGAGCGGTGCCTTCTGAGCGGTGCGTTCTGAGCGGTGCCTTCTGAGCGGTGCCTTCCGAGCGGTGCGTTCCGAGCGGTGCGTTCTGAGCGGTGCGTTCTGAGCGGTGCCTTCTGAGCGGTGCGTTCTGGCGGTGCGTTCTGAGCGGTTCCTTCTGAGCGGTTCCTTCTGAGCGGTGCGTTTTGAGCGGTGCCTTCTGAGCGGTGCCTTCCGAGCGGTGCGTTCTGAGCGGTGCCTTCTGAGCGGTTCCTTCTGAGCGGGGCCTTCTGAGCGATGCCTTCTGAGCGGTGCGTTCTGAGCGGTGCGTTCTGAGCGGTGCGTTGTGAGCGGTGCCTTCTGAGCGGTGCCTTCTGAGCGGTGCGTTCTGAGCGGTGCGTTGTGAGCGGTGCCTTCTGAGTGGTGCGTTCTGAGCGGTGCCTTCTGAGCGGTGCGTTCTGAGCGGTGCCTTCTGAGCGATGCCTTCTGAGCGGTGCGTTCTGAGCGGTGCCTTCTGAGCGGTGCGTTCTGAGCGGTTCCTTCTGAGCGGTGCCTTCTGAGCGATGCCTTCTGAGCGGTGCCTTCTGAGCGGTGCGTTCTGAGCGGTGCGTTGTGAGCGGTGCCTTCTGAGTGGTGCGTTCTGAGCGGTGCCTTCTGAGCGGTGCGTTCTGAGCGGTGCGTTCTGAGCGGTGCGTTCTGAGCGGTGCGTTCTGAGCGGTGCCTTCTGAGCGGTGCGTTCTGAGCGGTGCCTTCTGAGCGGTGCGTTCTGAGCGGTGCGTT